>NC_079147.1:39992598-40299006 GCF_945859685.1 Eupeodes corollae
ACTTTAAAAAAATGTTGTTTCGAGTCAATAAAAATCCTCAATAGTTTTTCGTCTTAGCCTGTTTTCAATACAAGGAAAGCTGAAGCATTTATGCTTAAACGGTTGAAATTGTTAAGTAATTTTTAGTTTATAATCTTATAACTAATGAGAAGCTTCCGGAAAATAAGTGAGACCATAAAATGATTTAATATGTATCGAGATTTCTTCTTTACAAAAATACCGTATACATTTGTTATTTAAAACAATGTTGTCTTTTTACCGTAGCCTTAAAAACTGGTATGGACATTTAAGTAGCCACAATTACAAACATTGTTTTATAACAAAATTATGGGACCTTTAGTTTGTTGTTCTTGGCTGTCTTCTAAACGTAAATTTACGAAAAACGACTACGTTGTGTGGCCATTCGCAGATCAATAATTCGAGACTGTTTGTTTTTGAGCACAAACATTCCCATTTGGATTATTTAATTTACTTTGTTATAACAATAGAATATAATTTCTTAAAAGATAGACTATGGGGCGTGGGGGACACTGTTCCCCAGCATAGAAATTGGCCATTTTGGCTTTAAAGGAATTCTCAAACTTATTACCAACCAGAGCGAAAAAACAACTAGGCCAACCAATAGAAACGGTTGAGAAGCATTCAAAGCACTTTTGAGCCAAATTACTGTTAGGTTTCCCTGCTAGAACAGTTTACAGAAAACTTGTAGAAAATGATTTGCACGGGCATTTCACAAGGAGAATGCCCTTTAAAAAAAATGTTTGGAATTTGGTCGTGTAGAGCGACGAATCCAAGTTCAACGTTTTTGGCAGTGACGAAAACAGTATATGACGGGTCATCCATTGAAAGAATTAGACCCGAAATACACGAAAAAATTGTAAAACATGGAGTTTTCCGTGATGGTTTGGGATGTTTTACATCATCAGGAGTTGGTGCATTTTGGCAAATAAATGTACAAGGACATTTTGAACAGCCATTTAAAAAGGGATTATGTTGACAATTTACCGTTAGCCTGGATATTGCAACAGGACAACGACCCGAAGCATTGTTCTCAGGTCGTTAAATCCTCCAGGACTTATATATATTGATGGCTTTATTGTATGACCACGACTGTATGTATATCTAAAAATATCATTGTTTTATGGACCGATGTATTCAACTAGTTCAAATTACACCGGTAAAGCTGTTAAGCATAGAGGAGGAACTATTATACTTAGGAATTAAAAATGGGTCAATTTAAGTACGTTGACATTATGAAGAACACAGTGACCCGATATGAATATTAATTTACCAAAATATGCAAACAAAAATTTACAGAAAATCAATCCAATGACATGGCCTTCACATTCACGTAATTTAAATCCAATACAATATTTGTTTGAGGACTTAAAACAGGTAGTAAGAAGGCAATACAGAAAGCAGTATTTTGGAAGATTGTTCAACAAGAGTGGTGGAAAGTGTTGGTTGGACAAATTCCTACGATAAGTTGACTCTATTCCAAACAGGCGCCAATATTTCCTTTTAAATTGTTGTTTCTTTTTTCAGTAATAGGGAAATATGTTAATTTTTTTTTATTAATCGTAAAATTAATATGTTACTTTAAAACCTTAAGGAACAAAAAAAGCCTAAATTTAGAATAGGTTTAGTATTTTATGAATTAATATTTGCTTTCTTAAAACCTTATTCCAGTGTGACGATTTTAATGTCCACATATGTTTTTGGGGACGATAATATCCTTTTCAGACAGCAGAAGAACTGTAAAATTTTCTAGGTTAATGTTTTTTGGAAAAAGAACGCTTTAAAGGAGTCATCCCATGTGATAGGTTCAAAAAATCGATTTTTTTGTTTTTGGGGATGTTAAAGAAGATAAAATAAATAAAAGAATCTGTGGAAAAAAGGACCATTTAAACTTACTGATAAAGTTATTCAGGAAATCTTTAATGAATTTTTTGAAGCTAATTTGAAAGTAATGTCAGTTATGGGATGCTTATGTTGAGAAACGTGATGAAAAGCGAATCTCATGTTCTGAGCGGCGCGTAAGTGATGCCGTTAAACAAGCCAGAATTGATTCAAAAGCTGAACAATCTGCTTTGAAAGAGTTTTAAGAAGAACAGGAAGGAATACTCTATGCACCAGGCATCGCCAATTGAAAGGTAAGTTGATATTTTCATAGTTAAGAGGACTTGAAACTTTAAACGAGTTTTTTCTCAAAACTGTTTTTTTCTTCAAAATTTCCTATCTCAAAAACGGCTTGACCGAATGACTTGAAATTGTATGGGTTGGATTCATCTAATGTAAACATGGAATAAAACAATCGACAAGCATAAATTCCAAAAATTTCGAATTTTTTTATGGCAAAAAAGCAAAATTCGCGACTTCGCGATGTCTTCGAAAAGTCTAGTTTTTGGTATATTCATTTGATAATAGTTTATTCCATGCATTTAGCCTCACAGATTAAAACTCCGTTTACTTTTTTTTTGTTTTAGATAAGCCAAATACCCAAATAAGTGGTACCCGTGGCATGATGGTTAGTGCGTTGGACTGTCATGCCAGATGACTTGGGTTCGATCCCTGCCTATGCCATCTAAAGTCTTTTCACGGGTACTGCCTCTTGCGAGGAATTGACAAATTCTCCAAGAGTAACTATTGTCATGAAAAATTGCTTTCTCAAAATTAGCCGTTCGGAGTCGGCATATAAACTGTAGGTCCCCTCCATTCCTGACAAGTGACAACATTACTCGCACACAGGAATGGTTGAGAGTTGTAAGTCACTAGGCCTTGGTTCTCAACGGACTGTCGCGCCACCCAATTTATTTACTTTATTTAAAGAGCCGGAATCGTGGAGGAAGTGCGAGACCATTTTTTCGAGGTGGAGTTGTTCACACCGGTGTAACTCGTGTTCTGTACAATACTTTTAATTCAAATTTTATATTTATTGTCGAACTATCTTAATAAATGATAATAAACTTAATAAAGTTGTGTCTTTTATTGGTCGTAAACAAAAAATCCTAAAAATGGGATCACCCCCTTAAGACGAAGTGCACTTATCATGAGATTTGATGTGGGAAGATAGAGTAGAATACACTATTTTTTGCCGAATAACTAATCATCAATTCTCAAAAATATTAAAAATTCTTAAATTCCACAGGCTTTCTTGTGGGGAATAATTATTGATTTGTTTCACTTCGTCCTGAGTTAGTTTCTTATGACAGCATTAAAAAAAAAACTCCCAAACAAAATTTTGGCGCACATTTATTAAAAGCTCAACCAAGTGATATTCAGAACAGTCGCGTCGTTACGAAAATGACAGTTCTCTTTGCGATAACGTAAGTTATGAATAGTATCATACTTTTTTATAGCATGCTATGAAAATAAAGTTGCGATGGCGGTATTTCCGATAGTAAAAACATTCTTTAAAATTTGCCCTGGATTCGTCGCTAGTGGTGACCGCATGTTAGGAAAGTAATGGGAAACTATAACTTTTCACTTATCACAATAATCGATTCCACCCCTTAATTTCCAGTACCGTATTTTCGTTTTATCTACTTATCTTTGTATCTGGTAAAGAAACTGCATATTGATAAGGGACAAATTTAGTATCTCGTATATTTTTATCTTCTACCTACCTATCTATTTTAAACAAACGGTAATACCTTCAATATCTTATCCTATCTTACCTCCCTACCTAAAATGCAATATACTTTACAGATAATCGATTGAAAGGTGGCTTAAATGTGTATTTGTGTTCAACTTGTTTTATTTGAAATGGTACCGTTTCTTTTTATGGTATAGTTTCCTTTTGATGCATTTTATATCCATTACAATTGTAATGGCCATCAATTTCTTTTCCATATTGCAATCTTCTTTAGCAAGTTTGTTAAAAGAATAAATTGTTGTTTAAAGGGAAACCTTTCATGATAACTACCTACAATTCTATAATCTTTAAAGGTTGTGCTTTGAAATGCATTTTTTTTGTGTTACCTACCTAACTTTTAGGTGCAACGTTTACGAATATATTTATGTATATAAAAAAAAGTAACTACCCCTGGGAAACATACATAACATAAAAATGTCTCTACTTCTATAAAAATATACCCCCTTGAAATCAAAGAAAAAGGTCTTAATAGATTTGTTTGTTTGAATTTAGAGATTTTGAATAAATTCCGATAAAATTTGTTTTTTAAAAAAAGATTCAATTAATCTATTTTTTTGTTTGTTTTTAAAATATTCGAACCTGGGATCATCTCCAGATTTGTCCGTCCTGGATTTTTTGCCATCATCACTATCACGCCCTGGGCTCTTACGACTATTGTAGCCTCTACGTCTATTGAAGATGGAGAAAAATGATTTTCAAAACAATGAGCCATATTCAAGCGATTGATTGTTGATTGTTTTATAAATTAAAAAAAAAATCTTTCTTTTATATTTTTAGTTCATAGTGAAACAATGAAATTATTGTTTCTTTTTTTAAGAATGATAGTGACACGTTTCTAAACGTAAACTTATTATTTACGTTGAATTCTTAATATTATAAATATATTTATAACAAATAATTCAATTGTCGTCTGGAGTAAACAACAAATAATATATTTTCTCATTTATCTTATCGTGAATTACTTTTTAAGACAAGTTTTTATTTTATATTATTTTTTGGAGCAAAAAAAAGGAAAGTATAAAATGAAATTAGTATACTCACTTATCATTGTAGCGCCCTCCGCCGCCGCCTCCGCGACGACTGTTGTAGCGGTCGTCGTATCTATCTCTATGGCTACCTCTGGCTGTTCCCCTAGCCGGTTCCACAACCACCCTTCATAATTTTGGAATAAAAGACAAATACACCCAAAAAGTATTTTAAAACATTTAAGACAGGATTCGAAGCAAAATAGTGCAAACTTACCTTTCTCCAAGAAGCTCCTTCCCGTTCAACTCGTACACAGCGTCATCTGCGTCGCGATAATCTTCAAATTCCTTTTTTGAAATAGAAAATCAAAAAAGCCACATCAGAAAATATTCAATCAACACAAACGTAAACTTAATTAAGTTAAAATTGAAAAATAAAAGCGTCGCAAAAGCAAAAATGTCGATTTATCGATTTCACAAGCGAAAAGCGACAACCCAAAAAGCGAGTGTACTAGAAAAAGCAAATGGAATAGAAAATAAAACTTACAACAAAACCGTAGCCATTTTTGATGAGAATATCTCTGGTTCGTCCGTAGCCTTTGAAAAATCTTTCCAAATCCCTTTCTCGGACTCCGTATGGTAGTCCTCCAACATAAACCCGAGATCCAACCATATTTTTGTTTGGTATTTATTCACTCTGCGATTTTAATTGCAAGAAAAGTTTTTAATTTTTTGGTCACTAATGAAATTTTTGTTAGTCAAGTCTCAAACAAAATGGCGTCGATAGGTAGAAAATTTTTATCGATGCGTAGGTTGTTTGGAAAATGTTTTTTTTTGTTTTTATTGCAATTTCAGCTCACCTTTAGATGGATATTTTATTTAAAAGTTATAATTAAGGTTACAACAAATAATTGTTGATGAATTTAAATGATGAAACACAACTTATTCGGTGGAAATTCTTTAAAATATTACAAGTAGTCTCAAAACAACGCCAACCTCGCGGCAACTGCAAAACGGAAATGGTCGAGTTTGTAATTTAGACATTTTAGGTTAAGGTCTCTGCTAATTGAATTTGGAATTCCGGATGATGAAAAAGTGATGCCAATTCTTATAATTTTGAAGATTTTGTATTTTCGAGACGTAAATTAAAGAAAACACTTACGTCTTTTAAAAATATCATTAATCTCGATTTATTCCTTAATTAATAGCAGATTTATAGTATCTGTACAGAAATCTAACAAAGGTAGAAGGATTAATTAGAGTGCTGGTGCAATAGTAGCTTGACTATCATTTTGTCGAACTTGTGTATAAGGCGTCAATAGCATTGTCAATTCACGTACAAGATGTGGACTACAAGTAGAAAATTTCGCATTGGTGTCATCTTTTCCTTAACGCCTTTGTAGGTTAAGAAAATTTTGAACTTTATTTTTGTATTTTATTTATTTTGTCAAGACAAAAAAAGCTTTTGAAACATAGAAACTAAGCACATATTTTTTATGAAATTTGACAAAACAAACAAGATCCAAAAATCAATTTCAAACGTTTTTCCATATTTCCACTCAACTTAGTCTGCTATTACTCGATGAATCTAGATGCATGCGACATCTTCGAATTCTTCTTTGTGATCCTATCCTGTTTCTCAAGTGCTATTACACGTTGAAACTAGATTCATGAATCTATTTTGACAGTTCTCTTTCATTTTTATTTCGTCATCGACTTGTTTGTTTGTCTGTTTACTTTTATTAATCGAGAAAATTTTGTTATTCTCTAAAATCAATAAAAAAACATTTTGTTTTGTAAAATTTATGAGTTTTATTATTAAAATATAATTTATAATAAAAAACAAAGACATAGATTCCTACAAAATGAACTGTCCGTCGAAGTTTGCTTCTCGAACCACGAAACCATATGAAGAGAATAGCAAAAATACGAATAAGAGAACAGAGAAACGTCAAATTGTCGCAAGGAAAATTTTACCCGTGCGACACAGGTCGATTTTCTTGCGTCTCATGTTTTCGAATTTTTTTTCTCTTTTGCACTTATGTTGTTCGAAGTGTCGCATGCATCTAGATTCATCGTGTAATAGGAGACTTACAGAAGCGCTATTAGCGTTAAGGATTAGATGACACGAACACAAAGTTGGCTACTAGTAGTCTATATCTAATAGTTCTATTTTAAATAGATTTTGTATAAACTATTCAACCTTTTTGAGTTCACTTTTATTTTATTTTCATTGTCGTGGATTGGAGTTGTAATAACGAAACAAACGAAGCGACATCTAGGCAAACATCAATAAACTAAAAACTGCAAAGTTTGGTGAGAGTTTAAATTGATTAAAATTTTAATAAATTCAATAGGTCAAGTTCAATCGACTTTCATTTTTTAAGTTATAATTACAATTTTTCAGAAGTTTAGCTAAACAAGATATTCTAAATTTTAGTTTTAAATTTTGAAAATAACAAAAAGATTATAACTTTTTAAAATAAAAAGTAGAAATAAATTGCACTGAAAATTGGCAGTCTTATTTAAATGAATTCGCTAAGCAGATGAGTTATACAGTACATAAGAATTTATGTAGGCGACTTATGTATGTAACGTTGCGAAAATTCCCACTTATACAAAATTCTGCTATAAATGTTAGTTACACAATGCTTATGTCAAAAAAAAGTCCCAAAATGGAGCAATTTATTTCATTTATCTGTCTATCAGATAAAAATATTGTTTGTCATAACAAATAAAATATAAAAAATTGTGTTGTGAGTGGAAGAACATATGAAAATCAATTGCTAAGTTAAGAAGAACTGCTAAGGCTATAATAGTTGTTTTGGCATTTTCCATACCTGATAATAAAATGCGGAATATTTGATTCCAGACGGCAAAACATCTTTCCACCGTGTTATGAGTAGCTATATGAGATATACTGTATCTTATTTCAGCATCCGTTCGAGGATGTAAAGCGGGGGTAAAGGGGATATTAGTACAAGGGTATTCACAATTTCCAAGCAGACTACCATTGAACTCCCCATCATCAAATTTTTGTGTAATTTAGTTTTTCCTAAAAATTCGTGAGTCATGAGTGCTACGTCTCTCCAGTGGCAAAAAATGTCATGTTTTTACAGTTGCATCGCATACTACTTGCGTATTCAGCGAGTAGTACCCTTTTCTGTTTATATAGTACTGCCCTGATGTGCCACCTACTTTTGGGATCCTTATGTGGGTACAGTCAATGGCCCCAACCACCTTTGAAATCTCCTGTATTTTTAGCTAGTCCGAAAAAGAAGTTGGCATTTAAATGAACAAAGGTCTTTAAGTAGCTAATCCTCTTGCCTCTTGGGAAAGAAAACTAGAATAAAAGTAGAGCCTTCGGATTTCCTGTAATATTGGACAAAGTGCTAAAAATGCAAAACATCTTCGTTTTGACCAAGGTTGCAAAGGGGGCACACAGGGTTTAAGTCTGTTCTATGTGTTCTATAATTCAAATCGAGCATTTCCGTTCTTATCTTGAAGATCAAGCTCATTTCCGTAATTGTAAGCTCTTCTCTAAAATAGTTTCTTTCACCGAGTTTCAGATTAAGCTGTCTGTATATATTCCTGGATGTTGATGCAGTCCCTCTCGCAACACAAAGCCTATACATCGAGTCATCTATAACAGAGATACATTCATATAGTGCATTTTTTATTGCTTCCAAATTGTCCACTGGCAATGATATTGAAAGGTTATGTGCTATAGCAAGATCATACCAGTTTTTGACCGGACTATATCCACAACTAAAACAAATTTCAAAGAGTCTTTTTTGCAAGTTTTGGTCAGATCGCTTCATAACTTTGATAATAAAATCGGCGTTAGCCTTTTTAGTTTTTCAAGAAAATTTGAGGTAACCCTGACTCTAGGTGGATAGCATAATTAGGAGTGTTGATAGGTAACCTAAAAATTTGCTTATTATGGGACTATGCAACCTTGTATAAGTTTTATAAACAGTATTTTTGCGCTAAGAGGCATTAAAGAAATTACATAAATTTATGTAGGCTCTATACAGAGTTTTAAATAAGACTGTGTGTTTAAAAGTGTTTCTTAAAAGTTTCATTAACTCTCTTATACATAGTTTTTCTATAAAAATAGTATAGACTCAGTATATTTCGTTCACAGCTAAGAAGCACTATCATGGATCTCATTTCCACCAACAAAGGTTCTTCTTTACTCTTTTAATATTGGGCATTTTCCTATGGAATGAGGCAGATCACGATGCGGCTAAGTTTAATCATATTAGCTCACCTGTTATTTTGAAAACCACAGATATCTTTTATCTTTTGATTGAAATCGATTTTAAGATAATTATCATGTAGTTTGGGGTATTTTTTGGAAGTAAGAAACAACTTTCTATGTATTTCTTCATAGATTTTCTACAGATTCATATTTTCTGTAGCCCCAAACTTGAGTTGCATACATCATTATAAAGGGTTGTTGATTAAGCGCGGGCAGAAGTTGAAATGGAATATAACAAGCTGTGTGTGAGGTATTAACAAAATTATTCAAACGCTCGCCTCGCCTTTTTTCGGTAGCAGGGATCCTAGTGGTTTGCTGTGTGGCACGTAGCTACGTCCACACATTTCGTCTAGGTTCATATGGTTCAATTTGGGGCATAAGAAATTAGTTATCATCGTTATGTAGCCTTGGTTGTTGACGGTGACCGAATCACTAACATCGTTTTCAAAAAAGTACGGACCAATTACTCTGCCGGCCAAAAATCCACACCAAACGGTAACTTTTTGAGGATGCATTATAACCTGGTGAACCTTGTGAGGGTTGGTGTCATCCCAAAATGGGAGCCTTCCTAAAGATTCGAAGCCCAGTTAGCGAAGAACGGCTTTGTCTATGGTCATGAACTTTGAGCTCCTGCGTCAGTTGGATTTTGTACGGGTGTAGCCCAATTCCCGATGCAAAATTCTAAAATTTGAAGTTTCCGATAGGCCAAGTTTTTGTGTACGGCGAGGAATAACTGCCACGGGTTCTACTGCACACTTCCATGGACCGCAACGATGTTCTCGGCCGATCCTGCGTTCCTTGAACGTACGGGTGTTGGTTGATTGTTTAATGATCTAGTCCACCAAACGTTGAAGAGTCTACCGTGAAATGGGCGTAATGCGCGCAACGTTTGCGTTAACGAACACTCATTTTGATAATGAGAATTAACGGCAAACTGTGCTGCAAGCAAATTGGCATAGAGAGTGTAATTAGAAACGAGCGTAGGAACCGACGTAGATGTAGTGTTATGCACATTTTTTTACAAATGACCAAACATTTTTCTACCATTATGTTTTTTTTTCTTGTTATTTCTGGTCATGCAAAAATGAAGCCTCATATATGTATGTCCGTTACAGGTCTTTCTAGCTTGAACTCATTTCGGTTTTCCTCAATTGGGTTGGCTTTGTAATTCCGGAAACTTACATTTTTCATTCTAATAACCTCTTTACAACTCGAATCAAACCATGATATTTCCTTGGGTTTGAAAGATTTTACCCTATTCAGGATTTAATTTCTCATTCCACAAAATAATAAAGTTTGTAATCATATCTGCACTGGAATCCACATCACTATCGAGGAAGCACAGTGACCAGTTAAAGTTCCTGAAGAATTCATTTAGACTTTCCCAGTGGGTTTTCTCATATTGCCAAACGATTCTGGTAGGGGTATTAACTTTAACTGGCGTTTTTTGGCTTGACAATATATTTATTGGGATCAGAGGTAAGAAATAAGTCTATTGATTTAAAACAAGTGCATTTTAATTTCTGAAAGGGTTCAATCGTGCCGAACCTACTAAATATGCTCGTGAAGCAATATGCTTCAGTTTTTAACTTGGGGGATATTTTCAACAAGATTAATTAAATTTTCTAAACAACGTTCAAATTTCAAATTTAGCTCAGGTTTAAGCTAATGTTTGAAGACAAAAAAAGACTACTAGAGCTACTACCCTTTATACTGAAAAATAAGAGAAAAATGTTATTACTTTAATAATTGTATTATTATCTTACTTGCTAGAACAAGCGTCAGATGTCAAAATATAAATGTTAATTTAACCAGCTGTCTCTGCATGTTATAATAATAATAAATAATAACAGATATCCTTAGCTTCCCTGACAAAATAATCTTGTTGAGTTTAAAAGTCCGTTATATTTTTCTTATAGAATCTACAACATTCTTAAGGCCACATCTATTACATCATAATGTTTATGTCGCATAATTCATTAAGAAAGAAAATAAATACAAAACTAATTTCACAAAACTAGTTTCTCATTACAACTAAGCAACTTCTTTTGGATTTACTTTTAAATGTGGCCTCGGCATTAAACATAGATTGGCAATACCGACTTCTTGGCATCACTTAATTTAACAACAAAATTTGACATTTCAAACAAAAGTTTGTGACGTTTTGTGAAAAGATTCAGATTCAGAATCGAATCGGCTGACTGGAAGAAAACTTTTTCTACAAACTCATATTCTTTTAAGCCAAACAAACATTTATTTTCACACGCCTTTAAACTACTTTGTAAATAAATTTATTATAAAACTTAAATATGGCATCATCTCCTTACCTCCCTCTAAGCGAGTCATGTGCCAAAGCCTTGGGTGACAAAGTGTATGAAAAAAGACGTTTGGCTTCGAATGAAATTGATAAGTAAAAAGAAATTTGCTTTTTTAAAAGAACTTAAGAAACTAATGTGATTCTTGTCTTCTTTTAAAGAACCGTAGCAGAATTAAACAACAAAGGGAACACTGCACAAATAAAGAATCTAATTGAGATCTTATCAAACGACTTTGCTAAATCAAGAGATCCAAATCGACGCAAGGGCGGATTGATTGGTTTGGCTGCTGTTAGTTTAGGCTTAGGAAAGGTAAATACTAAGTTTTAGAAAAAGTTTGAAATATAATACAAAAACGGGTACGAATATAGGACACTGAGAAATATGTTGGCGATCTCGTTACTCCAATACTCCATTGCTTTTCGGATCAGGACGTAAGAGTTCGATACTTTGCCTGTGAATCGCTGTACAATGTCGCTAAGATTGCAAGGTCAGCTATTATTCCATATTTTTCATCGTTATTTGGAGCCCTATCTCAATTAGTTACCGATTCCGATAAGATGCTTAAAGATGGAAGTGAATTGCTCGATAGACTTTTGAAGGTAACATAATAAACTTCAAGTCTTGTTGGTAGATCTTTGTAGTTTTATATGAATCTTCTCCAGGATATTGTCACAGAATCATCACAAACTTTTGACCTTGAAGCTTTCATACCACTTCTAAAGGAGAGGGTATATGTAAAGAACTCACAAGCACGTCAATATGTGATTTCATGGATTTCCATTTTGAATGCTGTTCCAGAAATCAATATGATCTTCTACCTCACAGACATTCTAGATGGACTATTTTGCATGTTGGAGGATAACACAATCGAAATTCAAAGAATGTAAGAAGTTAATTATTAATGATAAAAAAGTGAGTTATTGTTATTAAATCAAATGTTTTCTAATTCAAGGTGTGAAGCTACAATAGGTCAGTTTTTGAAGTCAATTCGTTTGGATTCGTCATCGGTGAAAATGGAAGACACAATAAACATATTAATCACTCACGCACAATCCACTAATGACCTCATTAAAGTAAGATTAAAAAATTTGAAATGAAAGAAAAAACCGAAGTTGCAAAAAATAATAAATCCTTATCTTTTTTTGATTTCTTCTTAGAATATCTCAATCACATGGATTAAGGAATTTGTACAGATTTTTGGGTCGGATGTTTTGCCTTTTGCTAGTGGAATTTTTACAGCCACATTGCCTTGTCTCGAATATAATGTTGAGTCGAAAAAAAGTAATTTTTCTTATTTTTGTTTTCTTCTTAAGCAACAATGTGATTATTTGTTCTGTAATTTTTAGACATCAAAGAATGCGCTGCAGCTGTAAACACATCGATGCTTCAGTTAATTTCGTCAAAAGATCAAAAAATCAACAATATAGCTAAAATAGATCTAAGATCTGTTATGGAGGTACTCAGGCAATATTTAACGCACAATTCGGTACACACAAAAGTTGCCGTTCTTAAATGGATACATCATTTGTTTTTACAAATTCCAATTGAGGTAAGTTTTCTACTTCTTTTTTAATGCCAAATTTTCTCAAAACTAAACCAATCAAATATGTGCACGAACATCTCTAAATGTAGAGAGTTCGCTTCGGAATTTAATTCATTTAATGCTTACTAGTACAATAATTAACTCAAAACCGGGCAACTCTTCTGATAGACGATTCGTTAGTAGAGGGACACCTTAAGGTGGTGTTCTATCCTCTCTCTTCTGGAAGGTGAATGAAATGCTAACTAGTCTGGATGCGGAGGGTTTCAGAGTGATAGCCTATGCGGACGACGTTGCTATTATAGTTTCGAAAAGAATCTCAACACCCTAAAAGAACTCTTACAAAATGCCTTAGACAGGCTAATAATTTGGGCTGATTGGTGTGGACTGGGTGTTAACCCATACAAACCGATTTGGTCTTATTTTCGAGGAGATACAAAATTCCATTTGTCAACCCTCCCTATATTAAAGGAATCCAATTAAAATTCTCAGACGGGGCTAAGTACATGGGTCTTGTCTTAGATAAAAAACTAAATTGGAAACGCAACGTACAGGAAAGAGTCAAAAAAGCTATTGGTAATAAATGGCGCTTACAACCCAGAATCACTCATTGGCTATACACACCGGTAATCAGACCGATTTTAATGTACGGTGTGGCAGTACGGTGGACTGCTTTAGAGAAAGCTATAAACCGGGATAAGTTAAATAAAGTCCAACGTTCAACTTGCCTGTGTATAAGCTGATCGCTTCGCACAACCCCATCTGCTGCACTGGATACCTTACTCTACCTAACACCTCTTAATATATTTAGCAAACAAATACATACCTGCCAGCTCTGGCATTCGCCTTTAAGTTTCAAAGCAGTGGATTAACAACAACATTGGCCACTTCGTAACTCTAAGGTATTTAGAATCAGACTACACCATCCTCCAACTGCAATTCGACAGAAACTTCCAGATTTCTATACTTGCTAGATCTTTTTGGGAGGATAAGACATTCTTGGAGGATGAGTCAATCCATTTGTACACAGATAAGTCAAAAACAAAACAATGGGTTGATGGAGGTGTGTACTCTGAACTACTAAAATCAAGTCTCTCATTCCGCCTTCCCAATCATCTCAGAAAACCCTTACATCTTTCGGCTTTTTTGGTGACATCTCGTATGTTCCGTAAATAGTGGTTGGTGATACACATACCGAGAATATCAAGATGTTCAGTTTCTTTAATGCAAAAACAACACATATTTTTTTTATAATAAGCCGATGTGGAACTGCAACGATAAAAGATATGATGAGCTCATTAAATTCCGACCTAAACAGCGTTGTGCAATGGGGAATAAGAAACCGCGTGGAATTTAATGCTTCGAAAACGCAATGCTGTCTTGTATCGTTAAAGCAAGTGCCATTATCTATGGATGGCACTTGCATCGAGGAGACTAAACATCTCGATAATCTTGGAATGTGTACCACCAACCACCTCTTGTGGAACGATCACATACGCGATGTCGCAAAAAATGATGCAAGATGTTTGGGGTTTCCAAGGCGATGCAAGACGTTTTATCCCCTCTGATCTGGCTCTTATCTACAAGACTACGTCCAAAGCTTGAGTATAACTCCCATATCTGGGCTCGTGCTGCTGCAACTTACCTAGACCGCTTGGACAGTATTGAACGTAGAGCATTTAGATTGATTGGTAATAATACCATCACACGATCATTTACGTCGCTCGAACATCATCGTGAAGTTTCTTCTCTCACCCTCGTTTACCGTTAAACCCTCGAGCCCAACTTCGGTCGTACTGTCAAGTACAGAGATTCGTTCCTTAGTCGTACTACGCGAATGTGGAATGCCTTGCCACACTCTGTCTTTCCCAGGCATTGCAAACCAATGTGCACCGACTACTTCTTTCAACCTCTCTCTCCCTTTCCTAGTGTTTAAACTGTGTCTTTACATAATAAGGGTAATATCCCCTTGAGTGTGAATCTGAAAACGTATATGAAAAACTAGTCGTCAGCGAAACAATGTTTTGGATTAGAAGTTGCAGACAGGGGATCCTTAATAAAAATGGGAGAGTGTTGGATATAGAACAGAGCAATAGGGCACACCAGCGTTTATTTTATAGTTTTCAGACTTGATTCCATCCAATGCTACTTGTATTAAATAATCTGAAAGGTAATTACTAATCCAATGAAGGAGGGATTCATGAAAACCGAAAGCACGCATTTTCGATAAGAGAGTCTCATGCCAAACCCTATCAAATGCTTTTGAAATATCAAGTGCAATAATCCTACTTTTTCCAAAACTATTTAAAGATTTGTTTCACTGTTCGGTGAGATAAACCATGAGATCACTGGTGAACCTACGAAAGCCGCATTGTCTGTCATTAAGAAGCTTCCGATTATCGAGATATTTCTTGAGCTGATAATTAATCAGCGTTTACATGACCTTGGATAGAAGGGACGTCTGTCGGTAATTAAAGGGTTAGGAAGATTCGCCTTTTTTGGGAATAGGCTGGACAAATGCGGTTTTCCATCCGCTTGGAAAGAGACCTGATGAGTACGACAGATAAAATTGGTTTTGCCAGCATTGAAGAACACCTCTTCAGAACAATAGCAGGGATACCAACCGCACCAGCGAATTTATGTATGTTAAGAATTTTTAGGACTCTCGCTGCAGTACGAGTGCGAAAAAAGATTTGCCCCATAGAATCACTAACGCGCTCGATAACAGGCGGAGTCATAACGCTCACTGGCAGCGTTGAATTGGCGGCGAACTGCCTAGCAAAGAGATAAGCTTTCTCTAAAGAGCTAACAAAAGTAATGTTATTGACAACAAGCGTAGAAACCGAGGAAAATTAAGAATTCTCATACTTTTTACAAATTACCAACAAATTTTATTCCGGTTTTCCTCAGTTGGATTGCCTTTAAAAAAATGGAAACTTACCTTCTTAACCCTAATAACGTCTTTACAGTTCGCATGGAACCATCCGTTTTCCTAAGGTCTGATGCTATTAACCCTATTCGGGATAAAAGTTCTCATTCACAGGAGAATCAAACTTGTGATCATATCAGCGCTGGCGTCAACGTCACTATCGAGACGAGCATAGTGACCAGTTAAAGATCCTAAAATAACTATTGAGACCGTCCCAGTTATCTTTCTCGTATTGCCAAATGGTTATTTTAAGAGCTCTTTTTCTAACTGGAAAAATTTCCTGATAAGACACAATGTCAGAGGAGATAGAACACAAATAGTGTACTTACCAGGGTCAGAGGTAAGAAACAAGTCAAAAGTGTTTTCTGCTCTACCTGCCACGTCCGATATTCGAGTTTGCTCGTCGACTAGCTGATTTAGTTGGTTTAACTCAGCGAAGATCTCAGCACACACTCCTTCGGATGTTGTCTGGTTGAAGTCGATTTTAGTGCGAGGATAGGACGAAAAAATTCTTTGGGTGGAATCCGACGAGGCATCAAATTCACGAGAAGTTGACACTCTGTCTAAATTAGGGCTTCGATAAAGAAAGCAATACAGAACAGAGCCCTGCGGCACACCAGTATTTATTTTGTATTTTTTGAAACTTAAACCCATACTACTTTTATTGAACGGTCCAAAAAGTAATTTCTAATCCAACGAAGGAGAGATTGGTTAAGAACAAATGTAAGAATTTTTGACAAGAGAACCTGATACCTCTTCAGAACAATGACCCTTCGGATCCGCGGATTTATGAGTGTTGAAATATTTTGGAACTCTGGCTGCTGCCATACAATCATTTAGGCCTTCCTGTCTTGCTTCAAACTTGTTTTTGGTTTTCCTCAGCTTGGTTGTCATTATAACAATGGAAATGTACTTCTTTAGCCCTAATAACCTCTTTGCAGCTCAAATCAAATCTTTAGGGATAAAGCTTTTAACCCTATTTGGGATGAAAGTTTTCATTCCCAAAACAATAGAACTTGTAATCATATCTACAATGAACTCAACTTCAGTATCGAGGAAGCATAGTGACTAGTTAAAGATGCTGACAAAATTGTTCACGTATTGCCAAATGTTTCTCTAATGAACTATTTATTTAACTGAGAAGTTTTGACACGAAAAATAAGCTGATAGAAAAAAATTGTGGAATGAGCATAGAGGAGATTAGGTTCTGAAATAAGGAACAAGTCAAAAGTGTTTTCAAGTGTGCCCAAAGCTGACCTATGTACATTTTTGACGAGTTGATATGCGGCCCTATCGAGGTAACCGTCGGAGCGGAACTTTTTCCGCAACTCATCCCTTTTCGGAGTTTGAATTCCGGTTTGAGGTAGCTGTCATCGGAAGAAATTTTACGGACATGAGACGACAGAATGCGATGGATATAAATTTCAGGCAGAGATGTGCAAATTAACCGATATATGGAAAATGCGATATATTTTCGATAATATTTTATAAAATAATGACAATAAGCCTTTTAAACCATGACAAATTTTTGGCAGAAAGTAATTTATTGCTTATAAAAAGAATTTTTTCAATTATAGTGCGCTAGCATTTTTAAGACATGTAATTAGATGCAACGATTTTTAAATCAAAACTATCGAATAAAGTCCCCTCCCTATTTCAAACATATGTTTTTGTTTCCATTTGAAGTGTCAAAGAAAAAGAATAAATTGAAAAAAAAAAACTGTTGAAACATAAGTTTTATTTATTTATTTGACTTTATACAAGCAATAATAATAGGAAACGGATAGTGGTGGTTTATTTTTGGACGCTGAATCAAATGAGATTAGGGCGCAAAATAAAGAAAATAGGATTCAAGTTATGAAATTTTCGAGCATGAAGATTTAAACAATACGGAAGAAGAAATTCATGAAATTCAGACTAATTTGCTTCGAAGCCAAGCAGCTACAATTCGAAATGAAATAGTTCAATTCAACTTTGATGGATAAACATTTATGAAAAATAAATGTATATATTTGAAAACAAAAATACCACAAGCCTTCATGGTGTTTGTCTTTGGTTCTTAAAACTATTTTAATAAAAAGAAAAAAAAAAAGAAGACAAGAACTTGTCGGAGGACTTCGGAAAATTGTAGGTTTGTATTTGTCAAGAATAAAACAAAACAAGTACTTCATCGCAAAGCATCGCATGCAAATTGCATGCGTTGAATTTTTCGGAGAGAATGTCCGATCAGCTGATCGGACAACTACCTTGTTGAAGCAGAATGTCTCCGATTCGGAGGAAATCTATACATACGGAACCTTAGATCACATAAAGAACTTTGCTAACGAAACGAATCAATATGGTTTCCATGCCTCTGCAACCTATAGAAGGCCTGGGATGATAAACGTTTTATAAAGCGATACTTTGATTACTCGAAAGAGGGCTTTACTATGCAATTTCACAGCGCTGGTGTGAGACTAAAGGCCCAACTATAATAGACATAAGCTAGCATATGCGCGCATAAGTAAACGTGCGAATACAAAGAATCTCAATACGAGTGAACATAATGGAGTCTAGCTCCGTTTCGTTAACTTAAGCACACTTAAGCAAGAGCGATCCCAGTCGCTCGCCGCATAAGTAAAACCTGACATGTAGATACGTGAGCAAAATTGCATTATGGCTATGCAGTAATTTTGCAAACTTAAGTGAATTTTCGTTGGTTTTTTGACATAAGCTTATGTTTGCTTATGCCTATTATAGTTGGGACTTAACTCCTAAGCTACCTAAAATTAAAGTCTGACAGCATGTACTTAGTCTTGGATTTATTGACCGCTAAATATTTGACGTGAATATTTAATCGACTGTGGACTTTATTGGTCTAAAGCCACGCTGATAGGGACCTACCAGGTTGTTGACGATTAACCGTCGTTCACATATTACGACAAAGAAGATTTTGTATCTGATGCTCCTCCTCATCCTCCTCCTCTATAGTTGGTGCAGTTTAGTAGGTCTACTTTTTGTAGTATCGGGCAAAAAAGTACGTTCATCGAGAATGGCTTTTTGATAAGTTGATACATGCTCCTAACAAAATTATCTCCGGCTGTTCGTCATTCAAGACATCTGCTCCAGCGGTTTGATAAGACTTCAGCTTATATATGGCAATCTTTACCTCGTCTGAGTCGGGAAAGCGGATTGTTGGCTTTCGTCATCTGTATTGAATGGAACCTTCTGCCTGACAGCGGAATTCGGTTCGTCGTCGCTATTATACAGTTTGCAGAAGTGGTCCTTCCATATCCTCAGCATTGACTGCGGTTCTACTGACGTATCCACTTTCATCTTTACAGCCTTCAGTTCAAAGGTTATGCATTTGCAAATTTTTTTTCAGCCTCTCATAAAACTTTTGGATTAAATTTCTTTCTACACCTGAACCTGTCAACAACTTCCACTTCTCATGCTCTTTCTTTTTCTTCTGTGTAGTCGGTGTTTCTCCCTTCTGTTCTGCTCATAGAACTCCTTAGCAGCTCTCATCTTTCTATGCAGCGCCGCTTTGCGTGCTGCATCAAACCAAGGGCGGCTTCTCTGATTGCACCTTGGTATTGTTGTCACTGGTTCTCGATAGATTGTGTTGGCGGCAGGGAACTTCGAAAGAGGCACCTTTCGAAGTTCCCTGTCGGAGAAGGTTTTGTCGATCTCTTGCGATTGTAGCCGTTGAACATTGTATCTTCTCCCAGCATCACCCTTGGATACAACGAGGTAGTGGTCTGAGTCGATGTTAGCTCCTCTGAAAGTTGGGACATCCATGATGTTGGAAGCGTGTCTAGCGTCGATCGCAATATTTTCAAGAAAAGAGAACTCCAAGTTCCTTTGTTGGATGTTAGGTATCTGAAACGCATACTGGCTAGCATAAAGCTTCGCCCCGCAGCAAAATCATGAGCTTGAATCTGTTATCAGTTGTTGGTGAACTGCATCATCTGTCTATCTCTGTAAAAGTGTTTCCTTAAGATTTCCAAATCAAGCATTTGAATTAATGCATAGAATATTGTGTATTCAACGTTTAAACAAACAAATTGTTTTATTTTATTTTTTTAATTTATGCTAAACAACACAATCTGAACGGTTCTTCGAGTAGTTAAACGTTTTTCACAAAATAAACAACTATTGGGTGTATCTTCTAAACTTCTCTTATTAAATTTTAGATGTCATCACATACCAACAATTTGTTTCCAATTTTACTTGGCATACTATCGGATAACTCTGACGAAGTTGTACTCCATTCTTTAGCTGTTCTAGCTGAAATAGTAAACTCCAAACATTCCAATGGTAAGAAAATAAAAAGAAACTGACAAATTAAAAAAAAAAATAACTTTTAACTCAAATCTTTTATTTACAGATTCATCAGATTTTAATAAAACTCACTATCGGAAATTTTTAATAAGTCTACTTAACTTATTTAGCGAAGAAAAACAGTTTTTAGAAAAACGTGGTAGTCTCATTATCAGGTAAACTTATACAATGAGTTTTTCAAAAACAAGTTATTTATTATTTTGTTGGTATATTCAAAAATGCAGACAATTATGTGTCCTTCTGAATGCCGAATACGTTTATCGGACATTTGCGGAAATAATCGACGAAGAAACAACAAATATGAAATTTGCTTCAATGGTAGTTCGTTCGTTGAATATGATTCTATTGACGTCGTCGGAGCTTTTTGAACTGCGGAATTCCTTGCGAGATATTGCAAACGAAAAGTCAGCTTCTTTATTCAAATGCCTTTATAAGAGTTGGGCCCATTGTCCGGTGTCAACGTTGTCCCTTTGTTTACTTGGACAGTGCTATCAGCATGTATCGGAGTTGGTTGTTTTATTGTAAGTGATTTGATGATGTGTTTAGTTGAAATATAATTAAAAATATTTTGCATTTCAGTGGAGACTTGGAAATAACTTTGGAACTTTTGAACGAATTAGACAAATTGGTTCAATTAATTGAGTCACCAATTTTTGCAAGTATGTGTTTGTTACTTTGTTTTGATAGAATTTAAATTAATTGCCTTGATTTAGCTCTCCGTTTGACATTGGTTTCGAAAGCAAATAAATGCGCTGATGCTCAGCACTTGGCGCATGCTTTGTTTGGTATTCTTATGCTCCTGCCGCAGACTGAAGCTTTTGATATGCTTAAAAATCGATTACAATGTGTACCAAACTACTGGGGTCAAGTGCCAATGTAAGTATTTACTTTCTTTCTTATCTTTTATTTTTGGTGAATTCATTTTTAAATTATTTATTAAAGCGATGGAAAACACTCTCTAGAAAGTAAGAGTAAAATTAATTTCAATGAATTACTTGAATACTTTGAGAAAATCCAAAAATTACATCGGGAGCAACGAATGATACAGAGAAAGCGCAGTGTTATGCAATCAGAAGCTTCAGCGTGACTTTTATAGTATTATTAAAAAATATATATGTTCTTAAGACAAAGACGATAACGATAAAAACAAAACATCATCCGAAATATATTATGTAATGTTTTGTTTTGTTTTATTTTAATTTTAATTTTATTTAATTCACTTGCTGTGATTAAGCTCAAGCTAAATTGTTTCTTTTTGAGCTTTTATTTTGTTTATTATAATTTTAAATGCACTTATAAGAAATGACTTATTAAAAATAAAATAAATAAATACTATTATTATAAATAAAATAATTATACTTTTTATATATCAATTGATCGCAGTAAAATCACTTCAAACTCTAAATGGGGTAATTTTATGAAGATGACCAACGATATGGTTTATAAATAATTTGTTTAATGCGATAACCGACAAAATTGAACGTAAGCGTAGCATACAAAATACTATTTAACATATTTGGTGAGAGTTTTAGGCCTTTGTAGAACAACAATTTGCAAATCCCAGTGCGGCTTCGTCGTTTTATATCAACTACATACCAAATATTCACACTGGAGATGACTAACGAGAGACCTACCATATTTTTATCTGCTTTGAGGCTATGATCGCATCTTTTGTCAAGAGGGATTATGGCTACCATCGAAATCGCTATGCACGGGACACTGATTCAGTTGTACTTTTTAACGGGAGCTGCACTGACTTCCATGTAGATGCAGGGATGCTTTATGCTTGTCTGCAATCTGGGAGGAAGAAGTGCTCACTT
Source organism: Eupeodes corollae (assembly GCF_945859685.1). Classification (NCBI taxonomy): domain Eukaryota; kingdom Metazoa; phylum Arthropoda; class Insecta; order Diptera; family Syrphidae; genus Eupeodes; species Eupeodes corollae. The sequence goes on from NC_079147.1 coordinate 40,014,413, forward strand.
GCACCTCTACGTGGGTGCCCCTGGGGAGCAAGTTAGAGAAATCAGTGGAGCTCGATACTGATCAATTCATTATTATTAAAAAAGGCACCGCTTAAAACTGCACTAAGAAAATTCTCAACTTGTGAGCTAACGCAAGAAGCTACGGTTTACTTCCTTCCTAAAATTAAATTTTACGATTGTAGGTAAACACAGGACTGCCGTCCTTCCCCTGGGGCTAGGGGTTGACTTACTGATACAAATTATACAAACCCAATAAGTATCAGAAAATATACAAATCAAATGACTAAGTATTATTAATATTTAATATAAGTTTAAAAAGTCTGAAGTGGAAATAAAATCAATTTTTAGGAATGATGTACATTAGCAGACAAAGGTCGGCTGATTGCATCCCACAAGCTGAGGGTTTCTTCCCTAGATGTCACTTCAAAGACTAAATTATCATACCACTGATTATGTGGTACCACGGGACATGTCAAAGCCCCCTGGTTAATACCAGGAACATATGCTGGGATGGCCTCCTTGTGAGAGTATCGTGATGGATGTGGTTTATCCTATATGCATAGAGTATTGATTTTATATTACTCAAGTATCAATATATAGATGAACAAAGCCAATACCAAAGGTTAACAAAGAGGTGAATTTGTTATGTCTTGGTAGCTTAAAAAGAGGAACCCACTCGAAGCATTTTGCCAAATAAGAGAGAGTAAATCTTTGTGTAAATCCTTTTGGTTAATTTCAAAAAATAAGCGAATAAACAATGCGAGGGGCAGCAAGTGTAAGAACGTGCCATAAAATAAAGGTTCACTTTTAGGTGTTGATGTTGTTAGCAATTATTCTCTATGTACTGTTTTAACATTGCAAAACACAGTATGCAATTAGGAAATATTTCTTCTGAACTTTTCTAATATGTAAACGTTAGGGTAAGGAGATTTGTGACTTTTTCAATGTGGTACTGGAGTAGATAGTCCTTAGGCCAGGCGTTAACACGGAAGGCTTTATCTGCAACAAATAGGTATAGTTAATTACTAAGAACTGGGAATACGAACGATGTAGTCATCATCGGACACACCCAACGTGCCTTTTAAGAGTTCTTCATATCTTGTGATCAGAGAACGGTTGAAACTAGTTGATCATCAAATTAACGTTAAGTTAAGGGCCCTATTATGACTCGCGAGTCGCAAGAAAAATTTAATAAATGTAACTATTTGGTATTACCGTTTGCGAATCGCCTAGTTGACATTCGCCTAAAATGTCAAAAAAATAGCGAATTGAAATCTCGCTCTATTACCACTATCGAACGTTCGCTTTTATCTGTCAGAATCGGTCGAACTGTAATTCTTCGTGACTTGAAGAAATTTACTGTTAAATTTGAAATCGGTGGTTGTTTGTTTGTTTTATTTTGTTTTGAGAATAGTTTTGGAAAATAAAGTAAAATGAGTGGCACTGGAAATAGAAAAAGGCAATGAATGCTTAAAATTAATGAATGCTTAACAATTGCAAAAATAATAAAGAATTTTATTTGTATACCTAGCATAAAAAGAACCAACTCCAACCAATTTTCAAAGCTCGTTGAAATTATGGAGGTAAACCCCGAAATTGCGAAAGATATAGGATCTTTCGGATCTTCAAAAAAAAACCAAGCAGAATATTGGAATAGGTTTGCCATTGAGCATTTAATAATATTTTTCATAAATATAGGTTTGGCTTGACTACAAACTAAAATTAAAAAAGAAAATCGCAGACAATAAGAAGGATGTAGTTGCAACTGGTGGAGGACCTTATGGGCAGCTTTCTCTATCTCCTTTGGAGCACGCAGTGGATGATCTACTCAGCCTTCAAAAGGCTGTGAATCCTTCAGGGAATACTTTTGGAATACGTGCTCTTGAAACTGAAGTATTTCAACATCTTGAAGAATCAGAAGTAGATGTTCAAGATATAACATTGCCATAATCTACACACCAATACTTTCTCCGCTCTTTCGTTTTCATCTTCATCTTCAAAAAATAAATCAACACTGCTTATCATATTTTGTTTTATTTATTTTACTTTTTTCCAAATTGTAAACAATATATCATCAACAATAATTTTCAGTCTTTGACGTTTCACCGAGTCATGACGTTACATATTTCACTTCTTAAAGTTGGTAATATTGTTTTCAAAAGCGAACGTCGAAGTTCGCCTTTCATAATACCACGACTTAGGCAATTCGCCAAATCGTTCGACTTGAGTCGAACGTTCGACTCGCGAGTCATAATAGGGCCCTAAAAGTGGTGAACATCGGGTGTCTAATACCTCAACTGGAGATTGGGTTCCAACCCCAGTGGACAATTGTTGGGGACAGCAAACGAGAGAGGGGAGGGAGAGGTGTTTCCACTAGGCCTATAAAGAGTGGTTTTATCTGGCCCTCCAGGTTGGGGTGACTTCCTGGCTTCGTAAAACCCCATAGTTGCGAAGCACCAACAAGCCTCGGATACGGACGGATTTACTGTTGATAACCTGCGCAAATGAATTAAGGGAAACGAATAAAGGATATGCACTTGGAATGTTAGGTCCCTTAACGTGGGCTCAGAAAGCAATTGAGTGGTAAAGTCCTCTCTCGAGGGACCAAAGTGTCGCTATATAAGAACCTTATCATCCCTGACCTGCTATATTTTGCAGAAGCATGGACCATGACAAAAATGGATGAAAGCACCTTGGGTCGGTTCGAGAGAAAAGTTCTTACTTTATGCTTGTATTTTATTTTTAAGAACAGACTCGAGTTTTTTTTCCATTTTTTAAAAAAGGGAACAAATGGAATAAGATATGACCATGCGACCAAGTAAGAAAATTATGACCAAATTTGGTCGTAAACGACCAAACTGGCAACAATTGAGGAAATTCTCCTGAGTAATTCTGTTTCTGGGATTCTGATCTACCATATGTACATTTATATGAGTTATTATTTTTCTGATCTTTTCTAGTAACTCTTGAAAGCTTTTAAAGAAAAACAACTTATCATGTTATGTTTGTACACACAACCAACAGATGTTAATATTTGAATTGAAAAGATAAGAGGTATCAAGTTTTACTATAAGTACCTAAACAAATAATGCAATTTGTATTCTTGTGTCTTAATGATGATTCAAATTCAAAAAAAAGGTTTAAAGTCTAAATGTGATAGAGTAAGTTGAAAAACTTGTGTTTACCATCCTTTTGATGCAACCCTTTCTCTATCTCTGAAACGGTTGAGCTTATCAAACAATTTTTGAAAACAAATTTTTAGCAAAATTGTACGGATGTAAACTTCTAATCTGAACGTCGAACTTGTCGAGTTGCAGAAGCTGAGTAAGTTCAGTGAAGAATCTTCTCCAGATGAGTCCTGAAACTAAAGGACGTTCTTATCTTTAAACCTTCCCAGAATCATCACCCCTTCCCACATAAACAAGGCATACAAGCCAACGTTTATGTCACCAACTCATATCCCACTTCCCACGTTGTAATGGCAAAAAAGGTAGACAGCGTTCCTCTCTCCGATGCTCCTTCTCACTCTAGGTAACCTAGACTCACATATCAGAATGATGCTCTTAACATCAACTGACTCCTCACCCTTTCTTTTGTTCTCCAACCTCCTCTTATCTTTATTGGGCTGGATCTAAGGTGTGAAACGACCCGTGCCGATGATCAGCTTGGCGGGGGGCCCAATTCAAAAATAGCACAGTCTCTAACGGAGTATCCGGATACCTGGCGACCTCTGGATTAAATAGCCTTATCTGTATATGCGAATCTCTGTACAGACGGCCCTATCTTTCTCCGCAACGCGTGGGACCAAAAATGAAAAACAACAAAAAAGAAAAAAAATTATGAGACCGGTATCTCTTCAAGACCGGGCGGCAGTTTGGCGTCAATGCCTGTTGCCGTATCTCCTACGCCCAACACAGAGAAGGAAGTAGTGGCAATCCATGGACCTCCTCTGCTGTTTGTAGCGACGAGAGTAGGAAGGTAGCAATACCTAATTTCAGTAGTGGCAGGGTTGTGAATAATGGCCCTACCACTACTAATGAGAAATGGAAAGGGGAACTCAAAAAAAGATTCCAATCGAACCTGCTGGTATCGAGGACATTCTCGAGATGGTCAAAGTTTGTAATCCGTCCCTTTCGACGCATAACTGGAAGATAGCCAAGCTAGAGGAAGTAATGGGTTTTTAAAGGATCGCCATTGTGGTACTCAATAAAGAATCCTTGGCTCCTCTAGCCTTGACCAATGGCTCCATAAACTATGGCTTCAAATCCATTAAAATTCAAATTTATAAAAAAATGAGGTTAACGTGGATAGCGGGCCTCCAACAACAACCGAAGGTGAACTTGTGGTTGGTGGGCCTGGGACGACGTCTTCTCTCCTAACATCAGAGGGTTACGATGCACCCTTGCCCTCTCCAATCATGACTCCACCCTATAAAAAAGTCGAAGACAGTCCATCGTTAATGGAGACTGAGGACGACCTAAACATGATCCTTCTCAGCGAGGACGAACTCTTGGGTTCATCCTCAGACTCAGAGGATCAGAACAAAACCATAGTGGAAGTTGATCTGCCTAACTGTAGACAAAATGCTGCTCGACCTCACTTCTTCTCAGTCGGGGAAGACCAGAGAGAAGACATTGTCTCGATCCAAAAGCCATGGATTGTGGGATCCGTTGTTCTTGGACTCAGGACTCCTGGGTACTACACACTGCATGTGACAGATAAAGGAGAGCCTAGATCTAGCATACTAGTGAAACGTAGCATTAATAGATTTTGACTCCATAATTTCAGTGACAAAGATATCACCATAGCTAGGCTGGAAACAACCAAAGGAAGTTTCCAGTCTCTCCCTGGAGACGGAGTCAACTTCCCTTGGAAGGTTTTTTTAATACGTTCTAAGGTAGGCGGCTGCATGTTAGAACATTTTTGCATTGCAGAAACGGCAAAGATTAGGGTATCAAATCAGGATCATCGCAACCGTCGCTAAAGTTGGAAAGACATGTTGAAGGACGCCCCCAGTAGCCGAGTCGATTATGGTCATCAATGTGTGCATTTTCTAATTGAAACACTGATTGTTACCCTATTTTTTAAGAGCATATATAGACAGAATTCACTTATCACTTATCATCACTTATCCTCACAGTGGTCCTTAATCTAAAGGAAGAATCTTCTTTGTGGTTATATAATATCCGAAGACACCTGACTATTTATTTAAAGTTAAGATTGCCAATTAAATAAAACTTTTTCTATAACTTTTGATGGCATTAATTCAAGTCCTCTTGAAGCTGGACTTTTCGGTATTTTGACGATATAACATTTAAAACTTCAAAAAAGCACATGCATATGTATGTATAGAAGGCTTTTTGAGGCTATTTTAATTCACGGATTAGTTCTTTTTCAGTTAAATTCTTGCTGGGTTGGCATCGATTCTGCTGAGAGATGACATGTCTTAGTAGCCAATACGCATTTTCCACAACTTAAAATCTAAAAAGAAACGTGGGGATCTCCAGTTTAATCTACCGCCAATCAAAGTTACCTCTTTCGAAGTTCCCTGCGGCCATCACAATGTATCGATAACCAATTTCAACATTGCCAAGATGCAACCAAGATTTTAAACCCTTGGATAGATGAAAAATTTCGACAGCTGAACAACAGGTACGAAAACGCTGCATAGAAGGGCGGGAGCTGTTCACGAGCCCAATAATGAGCATAAGAGGATAGAGAGGAACACCGACTTCTCAAAAGGAAAAGAGAAAGTGTGAGAAGCGTGCTGACGAAAGCAGGTGAAACGAAATTCTCATGGTATAAACCTCAAATCAAAGGCTGTAAAACGAAAACATTAAAGACCCCTTCTGAAGACTAAATAACGGCGACGACGAACAGAATCCCGCTGTCCAACAGGATGATCCATTCAATATAGACGACGGTAGCCAATAATAGCGTCTTCTCGACTTAGACGAAGTAGAGATTGCCATATCTAAGCTGAAGTCTAACAAAGCCGCAGATTGGAAATATTTCAATTAGGAGCATACACCAACTTATCTCTTAAAAATGGAGAAAGAATTGTGATAGTTCCTTGTGTGTGAGGTTTTAATCGGAAGAACTCAGCGTGATGCCAATTGGGCATTTGTGTGAACTGTGGATTGAAACAGAGGCTACAAAAATGTAAATTCGGGTAATGAGGTCAAAACAAATTACATGTTGTCATCGAGAAAGATGTAGTTGTTGAATACTTTGTCTACCTAACTCCACATTGAATGCAGAAAATGGACAGGTTCAGACAACATAAGGGACTTCATTTGAATTTTGAAGTTATCTGCATTCCTTGAACGTACATTTTGCCCAAGTCAAGTAGTTAGTTTTTCAAGTGTAATAAATTTCAAACACAGAACTTTACTTCCCTAACTTTTACCTTCAGTTTATCGTACAATAAAAACCAGAAACATTATTGTCTACAAAACAGTCCTCAGGAAAACTACAAGTCCATCCCAATTTGCATTTCGTATTGTAATGAAATTAAATTTATTTCTTCTCCAATTTGACGACAAACCCTTTTACAAAAAAATATTGAATGAAAATATTGTGTGAAAAATAAATAAAATGAAGTTCAACTTTCAGTTAATTTAAAACATGATTGATTGTCATTCTGACATAAGTTGACTTGACTTGATAGTTAAAGAGATTTTGACTTTCCCTTGACTTGACTTTCCAGTCAAGTTTCCAATAAAGTTGCCTTAATTGGAAGGCAATTTTTTGGCAGCTGGCCAATCAGATGCTAGAAACTTGCCTTACTTTCAAGCCCAATAACAATAGCCCTGATATCAAACGAAGGATTACATTTACTTACTTACAGTCCTGTGTGAACAAGGGCCTCACCAAACAAACTTTTCCATCTAGTAAGGTCCTAAGGTCACTTTCCGCTTGTTCGCACCTTCCTCTACTGCGCACTCCTGGGGGTGTGGATTCGAAGACTTGCTAATCGCCTTTTCTTTGGATTAAAAATACAATTGAGTAGTAAAGACCTTTTCAAACAACCAAAGTGTCATTATATAAGACACAAATCATGTCCGTCCTTACAGAAGCATTGAACTTGATAAAAGTGGAGAAAAGCTCCTTTGAGTCGTGAATCCTTTAAAAAGTACTTTGTTTGTTTGTTATTATCGTTATCTTTTGTGTCTGTGAAGTAGCTTCCAACTTTTCTTAAAACAATACGACTAAATAATTAATGTTCAATGCAATTTTATTAAGGAATGTACATAATGTCCTTGTATTTTATTTTAATTTTCTGATGGTGTACTCGATGCAGCATTCTGATTTACATTTTGTTCATATTGATCTGGTGTACTCAATGGAGCTATAAGTGGTTCCCATATCCATTCGTCCCATGGAACACATTTTCTCAGGCTATAAACGAATCCCTCTTCATCGGGGCATCTTACTGATGTTGCAGCCTTTCCAAGTTCCGAGCAAACCCAGTAACAAGTTGAATCCCAGAAGTTCCTATAAATTTTATCTGTGATTTCCTGCTCAGTTTTGCATCCAGGACGACCATCACCAGATTTCACAGAGTTTGAGCTTACTGCTGCGACTGCCAGAACAGCCAAGAGACCACAAACGACTTAAAAAATAAAATAAGAACAATTACTAAACCTTAAAAACTACAATAAGTCGCCATAGATCGCCTTACCCAAGAATTTCATTGCAAAGAAAAGAAGTAAGTATTTTTGTTTCCTCGTTCGAATTAAGTTAAAAGATGGTGACCAAGAATGAAGAACATTGAAATTTATAGCAAAATTTTGTTAAGACTTTATCGAAAAAATGAAAATAAAAATAGTTTCTTGTTGATTGGAAACTGATTCGCAATAAAATGATAACATTATTCTTATGAAGCAGAAGCACTCGAAAAGAACAACGCTCTCTCTGACACAATGACCAATGTACATCATTTTAAATATCATCACGAACATTATTTATTTAAGATTTCATTTATTGCTGTGAGATCATAAATTAATTATAATTTATTTGTTTTAATAATATGTAAAAACAAATTAGTTATTTAAATAAATACATTTTGTTTGTTTGTTTTAAATATAAAATTGTGTAAATTTTAAGATTGTGTACTTGCGTGTATATCATTTTAAGGAGTTCAAATTTCAGGACGGAAACAGAAAATGTTGTTTCCGGTTGGACGGACATCTTGTTGATGAGACTTGTACATTTTTGTTTGTATAAATCACAAAGTGAAGAGGTTATGAATAATTTTAAACACAGTGCAGCTAGGAAAGTAGGAAAGCGTAAGAACAGTGGTGGGAAATTAATTAGATACGGTTCGATATTTAGAACAAAATATTCTATTACTGTTTCCTACGAGTAGGTACTATGCCTTTGCAAAGTCTGTAAAAATAAGATCTGGGGGGGGTCCTCTCCCGAAAAAGGAAAACGACAACTTCAACCCGTCAAATCTTCGGTCGATAAGTCTTCTTCCGAGCATCGACAAAGCTTTCGAAAATATCATCAATAGGGCTCTGATTAAGTGGGCTACGGACAACAAAAGAATTCCGGATTAACAGTTCGGGTTCAAGGCGGGTCATGACACAATTCATGCTGCGTCTAAACTCGTTTCTGATATCCAATGGAATAAATCAAATAACAATGTTCAGGTGCTGTTCTGGTTGATTTGGAAAAGGCCTTTGACACCGTATGGTTAGAGGGTCTTTACCTAAAACTGAGCAGGCTTGGCATAAGTAAGCCGTTGTTGTATATACTTTGTGATATGCTTAACGGTAGAAAGTTTGTTGTCAAAAGTGGCAATGTAACTTCTACCACAACATTCTTAATTAAAATGGTCTTCAACAGGCAGCGGTGAATTCACCGATTCTCTTCAGCATTTACACCTGTGATCTGATATGTAGTCTTACAAGGCAATTGCGGACGCCGACGATCTAATTGCGTACAGAACGGCCCGAAAGGTTGAGGTTATTAGAATTCACTGGCAGCGTGGGACTGGAAACTAAAAATAAATGTCCAGAATTCGGATACAATTCTGTTCCGGACTCCGTTGGCTAGGGGCACGAGGGATACGTGCAAGAATTGGGGCAAGAACTAATTAGGAACGATTATAGAAATTTTATGTACTCCAAATTTTTATTAAAATTCTTCTCTATAAAAGGTTTTAATTTTTTTTCTTGCATATGTACATATATATTTTAGTATATTAATACAAATAAACAGAATTTTTACAAAAAAATAACACAAAATATAAAATTAAATTTGAAGTCTTACTTCAATATTTTGTCGGAAAACCCTTATTTTTTATTACTGCCTTACACCGCCTGTGCATTGAAGCAATTAGGTCCTGACATTTTTCTGGGGTTATGTTTTCCCAAGCTGCTTTAGAGATCTCATATAATTCATTTATGTTTTTTATTTTATGCTTATTTACTTCACGTTTCAATTCGTTCCAGAGGTTTCCGATAGGGTTTAGGTCCGGGCTACACGAAGGCCAATCGATGACATCAAAAGAATTATTGGAAAACCATGCTTTTATTGCTCGCGCAGTATGCTTAGGGTCATTGTCCTGCATAAATTTCCAAGTCACGGGCAACTCTCCATCTGCATAGGGCAGTATAACGTTTTCAAGGATGTTTATGTAGCTTTGGGCATTCATTATTCCTTCTATGCGATATAACGGAGCGGTTCCCTTATATATACATACAACCCCATAGTATGAGACTTCCACCTAAATGTTTAAGGGTGACAGTTGTGTACTTAGGGTTGAATGCTTCGTTTTTTGGTCGTAGAACATATTGCTTTCCATCGGAACCGACTCTATTTGATCTTAGTTTCGTCACTCTACAATATTTTTTTCCATTGTGAGATGGTCCAGTTCTAATGTTCTCTTGCAAAAGCTAACCTAGCCTTTCGGTTTTTTTGGCCGATCTTCCAAATAGCTGGCTCTCACACAATCGTTCTCTAATAGAGCGTGCTGGAAGTGCATTTGGGTCTTCACCGAAAATTTAATTTCGTATTGCTCTAGAACTCAAAAATGGATTTTTTTTCGCAGCACGAACAATTAACCTATCCTGGGCTTCAGTGGTTTTACGGGGTCTTCTCCGTCTTTCAACGAGTTCTGTGGTTTTCAACATATTTAATGGCATTGAAAACCATCGTTTTTGAGCAATTAAGTTTATTTGCAATTTTTTGTACAGCTTTTGTTCTTTCCCATATCTCTTTCTTAAAACAAAGTGTGGACTTGTAATTCAGTTAATTTTCAAACAAAAACTTACTTACAAATTTTTAAAACGAAATAATAAAACAAGAAACAAATCGTTCTTAATTAAATCGCCAATTGAAATAGTATAAAATTTATCAAATAAACAATTTAAACCAAATTATACTAGTACAATAACTATGTAAGTTGATGTTTACGTTAAAAAAGAGATGCAAGAAGGAATAGCTGTACTTTTCATGTTGGTTTTCATCTCTCATGATCAACCAAACGGTGTTACCAGGAGTTGGTAAAATCGTTCTTAATTAGAATTTTTTTTAGAATTTATTTCCCAACTCATGTTTCAGCTCAAATGAAAAGGGCTTGTTTTAGTTCGCCACAACTGTAGTTGATCTTCAAGGTATCTGGTTAGATCAGTATTTATACTTCGACAGACATATAAATGCTGCCCTGACCAGAGCCAGAGGAGCCTTGGCTCTGACGAAACGGCTGTTTTACAGCAGTTGGCTTGACCCTAGAGTGAAGGTAATTTGCTACATGGCCTTTATACAGCCGATGATCGTTTATGGTTGTCCTGTGTGGTCCAAAGTTGCCCCTTCCCAGATGGAGAAATTTCGGGTGTTCGAGCAGCAGTGTTAAATACGCTATACCGACTTATATCGTGTATTACTATTCCAACGAGGTCTTATACAACGGGGCTCGAATCGAAAGAATGGACAATTTCGTGATAAAACTCGTTCGAGGTCAAATTGCAAGAGGTATATCTTCGAACAACAATTTAATTTTTGGGGCGTTCTATCCGAACGACGAGTATTTTAAAAGTGCAATCTTGAGCGGCTTCATTCCACCAGAGGCATTCCTTTTTTTAGATAGATGCGGTCTGATACAGGATAGATTGGCAGTTCCGCTAATCTACCCCATCAGACGACGAACCGTGGATAGGCGACTCCTGAACAATCGGGATGTCATGACACAAGATGGAGCAGAGCTCCTTCGGTTCAGTAGAGCTGTGTCCGAACGGGACCGAAGTGATAGGGTGAGGTAGAAGCCACGAAATCCTGCGTTCTTTAAGTTATGATTTGAATGACGTTAGTGCAATTGATCTAAATTTAACGCTGTCCTACTGTGGTGTAAAGCATGAAGAATGGTTTTGCCAGTGTGAAAGAACAACTAGCGGATTTGTGAATGCCAAGCCGATCGTTTAATACTCCTGTACGATGATGTAGTGCGAAAGAAAATTCGTTTCAAAATCTTATTTAAATTCAATGGAAGAGTCGAATTAACAGAAATCTTTGATACAAGAAAATACTCTTTATCTTTGAGCTTAAAATAGGAGTGTCATATTGTTTCCTGCCTTCATTAGAGAATCATACTGCCCTTGGAACAACGTTTATTATGTACTATACATTATTATAAGAGTGGGTATAGTACATAAGAATGTAACTTTGATAGCACATCAGAGTAATAGTTCATATTTTGTACGGACTTACTAAACTAATTTCAATTAGAAAACGACAGCTCAAATAAGGTCAAGCTTTAGTTCACTCTCGCTTTAAAAAAAAAATAATCTATAGATATGCTATGGTTGGAGAAGTACAGAGTCCAGCCTAAAGCAAACAGTGCACACTGTATGACAATGCTTTTGATTTTGTTTGGAAATATCAAGTAAAGCTGTGAATCTTCTGAAATCAATGTTGAAACAATACGTATGTCTTATATTTGGGATGGAAAAATAACGTCGACAGAATTTGAAACCCAGACGGGAGTAAGACAAGGATGTGTGTTGAATACTTTGCTCTTAATTTTTTATATAAATAATTTTTTGAGATAGAAGGGTATTGATTTTAGAGGTTTCAAATTTTCATGCCATATTTTTTCCGATGACATTGTTTTTCTTGATGAAATAGGGGTTGATGGCAAAGAAACAGTACAGATTCTATCAGACATCCGACGAGCGTCTTCGAAACATGTTTGGATGGTTTAGTTGACATTTTCCGTCCTAAATTTCTGCTACAAAGTTGATAAAACCAAATAGTCAGCCTACAACTACATTCCACATCATCCGTACCTAGATATTTTATGCGATATCTGCAACCAGTTTTGGTTTAAAATTCCGACTAAAAATGTTTACTTCTTTATATATTTTAAAAATAAATGCCATGTCGAAATCAAAATACTGCCATTCTATATTATTTTACCTAAATAGCAATCGATTACCTGCAAATTAAAAAAGTACATTAATTACAAAAATTGTTACATTGAAAACTAATTTTATATTTACTTTTGTTATTATTAATAATAATTAATAAATAAGTTGTTATACTCAATTATATCAAATTGTCACGCTATCTATTAATTTCAAAACTTCCTATTCCTCATAGCCGAATGTTTACCACGAAAATTAACCTAATTTCAATGTTAGCAATGTAATTAAATTTAGATAGAAAGATATAAAAACATTTCAAGAATAAGGATATCACAATGATTTAAAAATCGAGTATAAAAATGTTGAAATTAAAAGGCGACTTTAAAACAAAATTAAAAAATAGAAACTTTACTTTATAACTTTATACTGAAAGTATTGGAGTTAAACGTATTCGGTTACGTTGGATGAGAGAAAAACTTTTATAGAATTGGGCAGGTTCAGGCAACATAAGGGAAGGGACTTCATTTGCAGTCAACTTCATTCTTTGAACGTACATTTTGACTAAAGCAACTATAGTTGGTTTTTCAAGTGTCATGAATTTCAAATTCAGAACATTACTTCGCAAACCTTTACTTTAAGTTCATAGTACAAAAAGTACCAAACAAATTATTGTCTACACAACACTCGTCGGGCGTGCTACAAGTGCATCACGATTTCGATTTGTATTTTGTACCGTAAATTAATATTTTTTATTTCTTTTCCAAATTCTCAAGGAAACCTTTTACATTTACAACATTAAATGAATTAGTTGTAGAGAAAATATATAAATAATAGAGTAATAAAGTTCAGCCTTCAATTGAATGAAAAACATGGTCAACTGTCATTTTGAAAGAAGTAGACTTGGCTTAAAAGTTAGGGAGATTTTTCTTGACTAACTTTCCAGTCAGCTTTCCATAAAAATTGTATTAATTGAAAGGTAATTTTTTGGCAGCTGGCCTATCAGATACTAGAAACTTGCCTAACTTTCAAGTCCCTTATGTCGTCTGAAGCTGCCCATTATAACCGCATTGGATCTCCTCTTTAATTGTACAGTTGTTTATAATTATATTAAGTATATTTGCAGCTTCTCTTCGGTTACATAGATTGAAGAGTTTCGTCATTTCCGGTTTAAAATTTTAACTTTTTATAGCTTTTACTGATTCCGACCATATATCGTTATATAAATAGCACTAGTTTCTGTTGCGGAAACAAAACAATACTTTTATAAAGAATTAAGATGTCCTAAATTTAGATCTTGCCTTTAAATTTCCCTCTCACAAATATTCCCATTTAAAAATGCTATGTACAACCAAATACGGGGTTTTAAGGTTTAATTTAAAACACAATATATTCCTTAATAATAAATTGAATGATGGTTTTGCAAAGTACAAATATTTGCCTTTTAAATATAATTTAAATCATTTTTGTATCTCGATGTTCATATGGTATAGACATGTGCATTCAAGAGGACACAAGCGTCCACAGGTTTTTCTCAAAAACCACCTCTGTCTATCAACTCCTACTCTCACCTACCCTCGGTGAACATCGGGTGCCTAGTACCTCAACTGGAGATTGGGTTCTAACCTCAGATGGACCGGGCAAACACCTCCACCTCCGAAAACGGATTTAGGCTGATCGATTTCGCTGCGAGACGTTCTGTTAGCTAGTACGCAGTTCACACATCTCAATATCCACAAGGGGACATGGAAATCTCCTGATCAATCAACCGTCAACCAGATTGACCACATTGCGACTGATGGATATCAAGGTCCAAGCCAAAACAAGGAAGTATTGTGAGAAGATTCGACGTTAGACGGCTACAATCGCAAGAGACTGTCATGTCCTTTTCCGATCGAGTCCCTAATAACCTCTTAAGGAGTCCTATGCTTCCTGCATTATGCATTGAAAACCAGTGGCAAGATTGCCTTGCAGCCATAAGAGATGCCGCCTCTGAAGTGCTAGGTTTCACACGGCCACCACAGCAAAACCCCTGGCATCAGAAGCGCGTTATCGAGGATATAGAGGGACGTCACAACAGGAATGAGGTTCGTAAATTTTACCAAAAGGTAAAAAACACCTCCCAAGGGTACCGACCACGAACCGAAGCCTGTAAAGACGATCAAGGGAACATCGTAGTACAACCGCAGTCGATGTTGAGAATATGGAAACACCACTTCTCCAAATTATATAAAGGCGATGACGAACCGAATTCCGCTGTAAAGCCTAGTACATACTTCCTCGTGAAGTGAACGTTCGCCAGTGGAGAAAGTGAACTTTTGACATTGCTCACTGGTACACACTTGTGAGTACACGTTGTGAACATGAACAAACCAAATGTCAAAGCTTCACCAACAGTTCCCGTACATTTTGCACGTGAATAGCCCGTGAACGAAAACTCTCCACCTTGTTCTCCACTCAGCTTCACGAGCAAGTTCACGGGTGAACCAAAAACTGAAATTTGTATGGGTTCACGAGATGGTTCACAAGTATGTACTAGGCTTAAGGGAGATAGAACCATTCAACCAAGGCGACGCAGATCAACAATTCCGCCTACCCGACCTTGACGAAGTGAAGATAGCTATATATAAACTGAAGTCAAACAAAGCTGCTGAAGCTGACGGCATAGCTGCCGAGCTATTTAAAGCAGCAGGCGATGACTTGGTAGGGACCATGCACCAACTCATCTACAAAATATGGTCAGAAGAAAGTGTGCCCGATGAGTGGAATCTCAGAACAATTTGCCCAATACATAAGAAAGGAGACCCTCTAAATTGCGCCAACTACAAAGACATTATTCTCCTTAACATTGCATATAAGATCCTTTCTGCCGTAATATTTGAACGTCTGAAGCCGTTCGTCAACAACCTGGTAGGTCCTTATCAGTGTGTTTTCAGACCAGGAAAGTCAACTATCGACCAAATATTCACACTACGGCAGATCTTGGAAAAATCCCAGGAACTTCAAATCGATACCCACCATCTCCTTATCGATTTATAAAGCCGCGTATGACAGCATGCATAGGGAAGAACTCTACAGAGAAATGTTTAGTTTTGACATCCCTGTCAAACTTATCCATTTGTGCAGAATGACGATGGATAATTCACGCTGCTCTATCAAGGTCGGAAAAGATCTCACCGATGCATTTGATGTCAAAAAAGGTTTTAGACAAGGCAATGCACCGTCATGCAACTTCTTCAATATCGTTCTGGAAAGAATTGTGCAAAACTCAGCCGTCAACACTAGCGGCACACTCTTCCAAAGGTTCATCCAATTACTCGGATACGCAGATGATATTTACATAATTGGAAGATCAAAGCGTGATGTCAGTGGAGCGTTTTTAAGCATTGCGACGGAAGCGAAGAAGATGGGTTTTGTGGTCAATGAGGGCGACTATGCTGTCATGATGCTGTCATCAAAAAAGGACACTGAACAAAACGACGTCTTGGACAAAACGTACAAAACGACAGCTATAACTTCGAGGTAGTTAAGGACTCTGTCTACCTAGGCACCGCTATTAACACAGCCAACGACACCAGCGCTGAAATCAAACGAAGAATAACACTTGGAAATCCCTGCTTCTTTGGACTTAGAAGGCAATTGAGAAGTAAAGTCCTCTCTCGAGCATGTAAAATCACCATCTATAAGACACTCATCATCCCGGTTCTCATTTATGGCGCTGAGGCCTGGACCCTGCAAAGAAAGATGAGAGCGTCTTAGAATGCTTCGAGAGAAAAATTCTTCGGGTGATTTTTGGTCCCTTACCAAGATATAACGACGAACTGTACGTTCTGTACAGCGACACTAACCTAGTTCGCAGAATTAAAGCCCAACGGTTTAGATGGTTGGGTCATGTAGAGCGAATGGACTCAATGCTCCAGCCCGGGAGGTCTTCGAATCCAATCCCGAGGTACAGCACAGTAGTGGAAGACCGCGACACAGGTGGCGCACTCAGGTGGGTGAAGACTTCAACCAACTTGGCGTGTGAAACTGGAGATAGCTAGCAAGGGACCGAGCTGGGTGGAGACGCATGTTCGTTGAGGCCCAGGTCCACCCCGGACTGTAGCACCACCTTAAGTACGAAAGTAAGTATTTTTGTATCTCGCCTAGTTTTTGGCAATTTCCATCAGGAGTATTTATTGAACTCTTTATGAAGTTTTGAACAAACCTTTAATTCAATACTTTCATAGTTTTAAAAAATACATTTTCGACTTTAATTTTAGTGCTGATTTAAAACAAATATTGGTTTACAACATTACTTTTATATTTGTTGACACAATTTAGAAACTTGATATAATAGAATTGTTTAGACGATGGATTCGTTGCAAAAACAACAATGACTTTTAATGTGTTTTCCTTTTTTCTGTTGAAATCGTTTTAGCACGAAAGATTAATTTGAGAAACATTCATTCAATGAAGATTTTAAAAAATACTACAAATATTTCAACTAAACATTGAAGAATGGGATTATAAATTTAGAAAACGTCCTGAAGTTAGCTAACATACATAAGTTCCGGATACCATTCAATCAGTAAAGAAATCGACTTCACATTAATTTTGTTTTACAGATAATAACTTCGAAAGTGTAGAAAGGACTTTTAAACAAATTCTCAAAAAATCCCACACAAAAGGTTGTAATTAATATTTTGTTAAACTTTTAGACAAATCGACTGACGGGATGGGATGGGTTATCAGTGTGGCTCCCGCTCAAGCTTTTTTTGTGTTTTTGAAAATATGAATGATTCTTAAACTTTTACCTTCAAAAATAAACAAGATAAAAGCATAATAGATGTTTTGCTTACCTCATTGAATATTTCAAGTAAATTGCATTTGCGGTATTTGTTGTTTTTCGTATTTCATCAAAAAAAAAGCAGCTGAAGCTCATCGGTTGCTGGTAGAAAGTTATGGTGAATATGTTCCAGTGATAAGAACGTGTGGAACGTGGTATCGTCAATTTAATAGTGGAGATTTTGATTTGTAGGCGCTATTGGATAATGACCCAACCCTATCACAAGAAAAAAATGTCACAAACACTGAATGTGACTCGGAAAGCAATTTCATAAAGCTTAAAAGTTATGATCCAAAGATCCAGGAGTATGCAAAATTAAAAACTCGTTTGTAAAATGTTGGTTCAACGGTTCGAAATGAAGCCGGTCCACTGATTGCAAAGCCAATCACTTTGGGTGAAAAAGTAGATACGGGTCCCTAACGACAACAAATTACCAATTTGAATCATGCGTTGATCGAAAAACGACTGGAAAGGGCCCGAAGACATGGTAAAGGTTTCTTGCAACATGATAACGCTCCGTCTGATAGGCTAAACTGGTGAGGGACAATATGTAAAAAAAGCAATTGATTGGGAAATATTATCGCACCCACCGTACTCCGACTATCTAGTCCAGTCAATGAACGAAAATAATTGCCTTCACCTAAAAAAATCAACAGTTTTGAAACTTGGCACACTTACTAAGGGATGTCTGGTGATGACCCAAAAAAAAGTCCCCAAGAATGGAGTTTGTTTCAGTTTTTACTATTATCTTGAAAAATATTTGTCGTATCAAAAAATATTATTGCACAAAATTAAAGCTCATTAAATTTTATAAACAAAAGCTTGGATGTATATTTTCGTATCTCTTACCTATAGTTTATAAGAGAAACATACGGTTTTTTCGGTTTATCGTGTTAATCCTGAAAACTCTTTTTTTTCCTTCGGAAATTGAATAAGCTTTAATTTTGTAGAAGATTTTTTTTGATACGACAAATAATATTCAAGATAAACGTAAAAAAGTGAAACAAACTCCATGTTTCTCTTAACTGCCGCTAGAGCTCACGTCGGATTCCTTTTTTTGGGTCATCACCAGACATCCCTTAGTAAGTGTGCCAAGTTTCAAAATTGTTGGACTTTTTTTTTAGGTGAAAACCTTTACTGGACTAATCACGAAAGCATTCCAAAGTGTATTGTCCACTAGCCAACTCAAAAAAGCTTGAGACGATGACTATTGTTGTTTATGCTCCTAAACTAAACGAATTCTAAAAATGAAATGATCAGATATATAATTTTTGAAAACCATTGTTGTTTTTAATGTAAAAGAATATATTTTTAACTTTCTTAAGCTTATTCAAATTAGGTCTTTGGAAAATTCTCTTCTATTCATTATCGGGAAGGTATGAGAGCTTGTGTGTTAAATTCCATTGTCCAAAGAACGACCCCTCGCTGACCCAAACTCGCCATTCATACTCCCCAGACCGATTAACATAGATAAATATAAAAATAAAGACATCTCAAATAAAGACCATAATAGTTCCAAATTAGCATCAGGCTATTTATGTCAAGACTGTTGTTCTATATTATTTTTATGAAATAGTCTCAAGGCGTGCCATTGTTTTGTGTGCAATAGAATATGAGGTCTACATTTACGCATATGTTGTACAGCTTGATCTGGTGTCCAATGATTTCTCTATAAAGAAAAACAAACAATTATTTGATCAAGAATTTAAAGCACGCATTCTAATTACCATCATTAGATAACATCCAACGAGGGTAGCACTACGTGTGCGTCCGGCTTTACAGTGCACATACACTGTACCAGTATTCTCTGGCAATGAACTTGTTTTAAGACTTGGTATTCTTTCCTTGGGAGGCAGGTATTTATTTATGAATTCCACACCTTGGAATAGTTTATCCTGGCAGGGTGATTCAAAGATGTCAGTTGTCGCCAGTTGAAGGAAGTCAATCCCCAGGAATTTCCACTTGTCGGCAGTGTTTGAAAAGGCTGTTAGCTCATAGTCTTCGTTCATCGACACAACCGCTTTCATGTTTTCGTTCTTAACCAACTGAAAACAAAAGAATTTCAAGAAACGACCACCAGATAAGAAGTGAGTCTTCTACTTTGAATAAAAACACAAACAGAAAAACCACCTACATCGTTAGTCATCGAACGGAAAGGAAGAGCTCCCAAGATAACATTGTCATCGATTCGGTCGAACCAATTCCTTGTGGTGGCCTTTTCCATGACAACATTGTACAGAAGGGTCGGATAAAATGATATACGTGCCAACATTCCCTGAGATTTTTGAAAGAAGAAGAAAACCCAACTTTGAATTAGTAACGACTTTCACTTTTCTTTTTGTCTTATATCAACTATCAACACACAACAATGCCCTCGTTAAGCGGTGTTGTCGTCGATTGAAAGTAGGTGCTTCTACGAGAGCGATTGGATTGAGACTCACAGCCATTTTTGGATAACCTTATGGTTAGAGTCTCTCTTTTGTGTTCGGAAATAGGTAAGTGACTCAGAGAACAGACACAGAGCTTAGTTCAAATTCAGATACTGCTTACGAGAGGAATGCTAATACAATATCGACTCTTGGTTTATTTACAAATTTACATAACAAACTGGAATCGTCGAAAGTCATCAAAGTGAAATTTTTGTTGAAACTGAAGCACGGTGGGCTAAATTTGGGTATTATGACGTTTGCATCAGCTGTTCTAATTTTGACATTTACATTTTTAGCGTTCAGGTTAGAAAAGTTTTAAGTAGTGGTTAGACTTGAACCAGCGATGTTATGCGTATAGAAATATTATATTATTATGCTGAACTTACATTACTGTCTGTATTTAATTTGTGATGGTTTAAAATTTGAAGGATGAGGCCAAAAGATAAAATTGCAGAATTCAAATTAATTTAATATTCTAAGCACAAGAAGAACTGTCATTTTCTGAGGTTAAGTTTTTTGATGGGTCAATCGAAAACATGAAAATGATTCCCAAATCCAAGGAAATCGGGGAAATACTTGGATGTAATCCACACTTATAACTTCCCAAGGGTAACAATTTGAAAATTTGGATCGATTACAACGACTGGGAAGTAATAATAACACAAATATTAAAGTATAAGAGGTGAGGGCTAATGTTTGATGTGAAAGGAAACCAGTATTGTATTTTATATTTTGACGCATACCACTCACTTATTTCAAAGACTCACTGATTTCAAATATGGGTTTTAGCTGGCGTTTTCGGACTTTTAGGAAACCACTTAAGATTGGTCGTTTTCGAAAGCCCTCGACTTCGTTACTTTAAATATTTACATAACAGAAGTGTAAGTGGTCGCATTTAGTAATGTGAAAAGTAGTTACTTCTAGGTAATTACTTTAGTTAAGTTAGGTTAGGTTGAAGTGGCTGTCCAGATGACATTGACGCACGTAGACCTCAAGGGTTCATTGTGATACCACTAATGAGGTTACTCATGGGACCTTAAACAAACCGTTTCGTACTTTTAATAAAGTTAGAGAGACTTTAGTTACTTTTGAATGATTACTTTGTAATTACTTTAAAAAAAAATACGTGAATTAGGCACGAAGGGGACTTAATTTCACATTTTTTTGAGATATTGCAAGTTGCAAGGTCATAGGCAGATTTTGATAAGAAAACCTGAAAAAGGAAATCTAAATCAATGGTTTTTGGGTGTGTGTAAGTATGTTTGTATGTTTGCACGTACTTTTTGGACATATTTTTTCATCGGCCATATCTCAAGAACCTCAATTATAAAGCGGATATCTACAACTATAACAATATCATTGCTTTTTGATTTATTTACTTTAAGTATTTAGTATTTATTTATTTTCTTGATTAGCTTACACTTTAAGATACAATATCTTATTTATAGTGTAGCTTTAAAATGTACAGTAGCTACGTACATAGTACGTACATTTCATGAAAATGAAATATTGGAACAGACAGTGGTTGAAGTAGAGTTTCTGGATTTTTGCATACTATTAAAATTTTTACTTGCGACATATTTTGTCTGGTGTTTATACATATGTACAAAGATAAGTTTTATTAATAATAAAACGTCGTCTTTCCTTTTTGGTGGTATGAAAATTCACAATAGGGGATGAAGGGGTTAACAAACGAAGAGGAGGGTTTATTAGAAGAATATATTTTTCTCTGCTCAAGACTTCAATACGGTCTAAGCTTTCATCAGATTCGTCGATTCTCAGTTGACTATGCAACAAAACTTGAAAGGCAAACTCCAGCACCCTGGCAAGACAATAAGATTGCTGGAGTTGATTGGATGAATATTTCCATAGCCAGAAATATGAGTTTCAATGAAACGAATGTAAAAAGCTTCTTCAAAAATTTAAAAGAAGTGCAAACGAAAAGGAATTTTACCGCGGAACAAATAGTTAATGTTGATGAATCTGGCATAAGCACGGTCTTGCAAGCGCCAAGAAATGTTGCCAGAACCGGTTGCAAGAAAGTCGGTCAGACAGTGAGTGGAGAACGTGGGGAACAAGTAACATTCGTGGAAATAGTGTAAGCAGATGGGAATGCTATCCCCCTGTCTATATATTTCCAAGGGTGTTTTTCAAAGAAAGATTTTTGGTAGGATCACCTGAGCATAGTCTCATCTTAGCAGTTCAAAGTGGTTGGATGAACAGCGAATCATTTGTCAAAGTAGCTCAGCACATAAAAAATACACTCATGCTTCTAAAGAATAACCGGTGCTTGTTCTTCTCGACAACCACGAGACTCACTGCTCAATAAAATTATCGATGAACTGTCGTCAAAATGGACTCGTTTTGCTAACCTTTCCACCTCATACCACCTGTAGGCTACAGCCTCTTGACATCTCAGTTTTCGGCTGGACTTTCTTGCGAACCATTCCAAGAAGCCTTTTCTGGGAAAAATATTTTATCTGGATTCAAAAAATCTGGATGCTTTCCACTAAACGAAAATATTTTCAGCGATGACGAATTTCTACCAGCATCTGTCAATGACATCTTAATCGAAAATGGAACCAATATTGCCGAAGAAGTACCATCTACAAGTGAAAATAAGAGGGCTGAACCAGAAGATACAAACTGCCCACCAATAATACCAGAACAAGTGCGGCCGTACCCAAAAGTGTTGAAAAGGGGTCCAACAAGAAGGGGCCGAAAGAAAAAATGCTCTTCAATTTTGACCAGCACTCCAAAAAAGGATCGAATCCTAGAAGAAAGAGCTGAGAAAGAGAGAAAAGGGCTGCTTAAGGAAAAGGTAAAACAAAACAGAACAGTAAAAAAATTAAAAATTTTGGTTGAGCCATCATCATCCGAAGATGACGAGCAGGAAGTAAGCCATATTGACTCCGACCAAGATCAGGATATGTCAGTGGAAGAAATTGACCCATTGGAAATTAGTCCGCCAGAAGTAAGAGATGAAGGTGATTATGTTCTTGTAAAAATTTATGGCAAAAAGGTTACTAAGTTCTTTGTGGGAGTAGTCATAAAGAAAATGGTTGAATCTAGTGAGCTTTTAGTAAGATTTATGAAAAAATGTGACGGGGGAGGAGATAGTTTCATTTTTTCCAGATGGAAGTTTTATTGATAGAAACCAAATAGCAACAAAACTACCAAACGCTACAAACATGCCCGGAACCTCACGTTCTCAATCATTTTTCAAATTTCCTGTTGGGTTCAAAAACTACGATATGGGATAAAAATGTCTTTTATTAAATGTTTTTTATACTTTTGTGAATTAAAATAAGGAATTTTCATTTTGGAAAGTTCTTTTTTGAATATCTTGCGTTAGTTTTTAATTATTTATTTGTTATTTTTGAAGCTGTCCACTTCCACCCATTAATTTTGGTCCGTGTCCTTATCCACCCCTTGGCGGGGGGCATATGGACAGAAAAAGATTGTTGATTGAATTATGGAAAACCTTAAAACTTGAAGTCTTATCAAGTTTATGTTTAGGGACAATTTAGGGGAAGCCTTAGTTTACCAGCTGGTAAAAAGTGTTGATTTAAAATCTTTACTGTAGACAAATCGCGACCTTAGAACAACAGGGTTCTAACTGACATTTTTTTCAAAATTGATACATGCGGTCGTAGTAAATCGAGTATGCTCTTTCGATTCCTTTCATCCATATTTGTCTATCTCTTTTAGTTTCCTATATAGTCAATACAAATTAAGGAAACAAAGTTCTAAGTACCTCAATTTTTAAAAAAACTAAGTCCACAAAGTTCTAAGTGGTAAATATAACCTAGTTTACTTAAAAAATTTAAAAAAAAATGCAGATAGAACTTTGTTACACAACAAGATGCAGATTGAACTTTGTTGCTTTAAAATATTTAAACGTTTCCCGTACTTAAAACTAAATAGGCTATGAATTTTGTGATAAATTTGAATTTTATCAGAAATGCATTGTAAATTAAATCTTTGTACAATTCGGTTTTATAAGTTTGTGCTGTGTGATTTTCCAAATTTGTGATCCAAATATTTATACATTTTACTAAGTAAAGGTAGGTATTTCTATTTTAAAAGTAAATAGTAAATCAATAAGTGTACTGTTTTAAATATACCACTCATTTAAAATGTCCTCTTCTTCAATAACTTTATTCAGATGACTTCGTATTCGCAGTTTCTTTTGGAAGGAGAAATAATAAATTTAGAAAATGTTCCACTTGTCATCCAGGATTTTGTAATTGTTCCTCCAGGAGTAGAAGAAAACTTAGTCAGGGAGAACAGCTGTACGTCCGTTGCGGATGTGCACGATGAAAATAATTCTTCAACGCAAGCCGAAGATTTAAACGAAAACGTTGAAGTTGAAGCTAATGAAATGGTAAGTGCGCTTGTTAAACAAAAGACTCGTAAGCGTAAAAGCAATGAAAAAAATTGGAAAAAGAATATCTTACCACAAACGGTACCAAAAAAAGAACTCAAAACGACAAAGAATTGTTTAACTAAGTGCAAGTTCCACTGTGCCGAGAAATTGACAACATCAGAACGTCAACAAATTTTTGAATCTTTTTAATTGTTAGATCGTGATGGTAAAATTAACTGTATTTTAAAATCTACAACTAAAATGGAAACATTTCGAAAAACAAAAAAAACGTCTCCTTCCCGACGAAATTTCACTTTTGAGTATTTTTTGGAGGTACTTGGAAACAAGATCCAGGTCTGTAAATCGTTTTGGCTTGGAACATTTTGTATTTCTCAAAAATCCGTCTACAATGAGCACGAAAACAAAAATGTAATATCTGGTATGGCCAAAAAAGACAAACGAGGAGCTAAGTCTGTAAAAAGAATTAGCGAAAATAGGGTAGAAGAAATAAAAGAGCATATACGATCTTTTCCAACAATAGAGTCACACTATTGTAGAGCCAAAACAAATAAACTATATTTAGATCCAAACTTAAATATAACCAAAATGTATAACTTATACAATCATTCTGTTCTTGATCCTGTAAAAGAAAGTTTTTACAGGCATGTTTTCAATACTAACTTTAACCTTGATTTTCACCATCCAAAGTCGGATAAATGTGGCCAATGTGAGGCCTATAATGCAGCAAGAAAAGAAGATGCGTTAAGTGAAAAATTTACAAAGGAACATGAGATGCATTTAAATTTAAAAAAGATGATGAGAGAAAAAAAAAGCTTATGACAAAGAATCAGGAATTCACATTTTAACTTTTGATTTGCAAAATGTTTTATCATTCCCAAGAGCTGAAATTGGTCCTATGTTTTATTGTTCAAAACTAAACGTTTACAACTTAACAGCCCATTTATCCACAACAAAAAAAGTTTACTGCGCTATTTGGACCGAATATACCGGTGGGCGAAGTGGAAACGACATTGCCTCAGCCTTCTCAAAAATATTGGAAAGGGTATTCGAAGAAAATGTCATTACAAATTTGATAACATGGTCCGACTCTTGCGTGCCACAGAACAAAAATTCAATTATGACATTCGCTGTCCAAAATTTTATAAAAACTCACCCTGATATCGAAAAGATAACCATGAAGTATTCTTTACCAGGTCATTCAGGATTGCAAGAGGTTGACAATGCTCACAGCCAAATAGAAAAACATTTGTCTGTTAATGAGTATTTTTCACCAATGGGACTCATCCGGCTCCTTAAAACTGTGAACAGAAGGAACCCATTGGTGATAATGCAAATGAAATCTGCTGATTTTAAGGATTTCGCAAGAGTTTCAAAAACCTGTTTTGAATATAAGAACGTACCATTCACGAAACTTAAAATTTTAAAAATAACCCAAGTAGAAAATGAAGTCGGGTTTTCATTGGGTTACCTCGATGATGACGAAAACATGATTTGTGTTTCAATACGAAAGGAGACTTTAGCGAAAACCCGAAGAAAAAAAACAATAACAACTGCACATATAGGAACACCAACTTCCTTATCCATAGATAATATCGAATGTGTTCCAGAAAGAGGCGGTATCTCGAAAGAAAAGGAGAAACATCTTTTGTCGATGTTCAAATACATGAGTTCGTCTGATAAAGCTTATTACAAGACCATTCTTAAGCTCGGTATGTATAAAAAAGTATACAAAAATATTGAAGATTTAATACAATTTAAATCCCCTCCTACCCTACATATAATTTAATTGAGGCCTACAAGTCTATTTATTCACCAAAAACATCATTGCAAAATCTAAAAATAAATTGGATCTAGTCTCAAATTCTAAAATAAATTAATTTCATAAGAAATCTGAAAAATCTGTTTAAAACATTTCAGCTGAATTGAATAAAGTATTGACAACAAGCTAAAACCTTGAAAATACTTACATAAGTTTCTTATATTCCAAAGAAGAAACATTTTTAGAGCTTTGGAAAGTAATACCATTGCCCAATATGTCTTTAAAACTTTGTTTCAGAACTTTTCACTCGTCGATTTAAATAATTTGGCTATCAAATTGAATTGAATTGTACGAGTAATACAAAACTTTCTTCTGATCTTTACAACTGGTTCTGAACTATTTTGATTTCACTTTTCGAATTCCTGGTTTAGTTACGGTAAATCGTCAAAAATTGTTTTTTTTTTTGTATCGCGATTGGAATACGATTGGAACTATCTTTTTTCAATGTATTAGTGCGGTAGAGCAAGAGCTGTCAACATTTCAGCTAAACATTTTGTTTATAGCTGCATTAGCATAAGTACAAAAAGTGTTAAATTTGCCTTAAAATCTAAACCTTAAATCTAAAATAAATCAATTTATATGTCCCCATAGAATTCAAAAACAGTAAATTTCTGTTTTGATAGATCTAGATCAATAATAAATTGATTTTTTTACGCATAATGATTGCTTGGTTAACCGAGCTAGTAATTTATAGCAATATATTGTTTTAAATTTATTATACAACTACTTTACTCACAATTTTTTTATATGAACTTAGTTTTCTATCTGTAATGCCCTGCACTCAGGGTGTATATTTATAAGTCTTAGTTTAATAACAATATTTTGTACAATTATACAATTGAATTGGTTTGATCTAAGAACGTAGAAGTTAGATTAAAGTGCCACCTATCGGATTCAGATTTTTCCACTATGTTTGTAGGTAAATAAGTAGCATTTGTTGTAAATATCGATCAATTAAAGCTTAAAATGTAGAAGTTAGACTACAGCGCTACAAATTCGATTTAGATTGTCCTGTTCTGTGTTTTGGTACATAAGTAACCTTCGTTATCAATAGTTATCAGTTTGATCCAAAATTTTATTAGAGGGCACAAGTAAATTAAATTTATTGTAAATTGTCATGTAGCCAAAGACGAAAGACGCCATCTTTTTTTGTACAAATTTTAATTTTTGTATAAATAAATACAACAAATATTATCAGTATCAACAAATTCAGAAACTCTTGAAACTCTCTCTTTTCCAATATTTTATTTTCCTACAATTATTTCTAATATCGTGATCAGTTTCAGTATCATTAAGATGTATTTCGTATCAAAAACAAAAAAAAAAAGAGGCTGGGATGCGACCCACACTGATAACTTCCCATCCCGTCGATTTGTCTTGCTCAAAAGTATTTCTATATGTACTCGTATCAATTTTTCCCAAATTTGTGTACTATTTATTGTAGATTTTATTTTTTATGAAAAAAACGGACTGTTGGATTTTTATATAAAAATTACTGAATATCGAAAACAATATTTTCTGTGAAATAAAATAAGTTTGCAGCCAATATTTTTAATTTTTGAAAAACTATTTAATTCGAAATTAATTTTTACCAAGTTTTAGTATTGTTTTATTTTTCGCAAAAAAACTGTTAATTCGATTTTTTTTTTCAAAATTTGTGTCGAATATTGAAACCAATATTTCTTATAAGATAAAATTAGTTTGAAGCCAAAACTTCAAAATTTTTGAAAAAATATTTGAGTCGAAATTCATTTTTTTACCAAATTTTGTTAATTTTTTTTTCGGTTTTTAATTTTTTGTAAAAAAACTGTCAATTAGATTTTTCTCAAAATTTTATCAGATGTCAAAAACATTATTCTTCGTTGCACAAAATTGTTTTAGAGATGATATCATATTTCAGTAGTAAAATTTTGGAGGTGACAATTTTTTTTCAGTTTTATTGATTTATATAAAAAAACGTTATATTGATTTTTTCAAAAAATATACCTGTTTGGTATCACGTTACAATATATTAAATAAAATTTAATTCAAGTCTCTAGCGTATTTGGTTCGTAGAAATTTAAGGTTAACCAAAATTGTCACCTTTTTTTTAAACTGCTATGGTAAAAAAACCACCCACGCAATTTTTTTTAGAGCTCTTCCTGCCTTATTATCTGTGTAACAAAATTTATTGAAGTTCTTCTGGTTCTTGATGGAGGACGAAAAAACGTCGCAAACGTAGAGACCTTGAAACGTCTAGAAATGTCAAAATTTTCAATTTGACAAATCGGGCCCATTACAATAACTTCCTATGGGAAGTTAATTAAATTAATCCAATCCAAAAGTAACTAAAAGTAATCAAATCCAAAAGTAATCAAATCCAAAAGTAACTAGAAGAAATCAAATGCAAAAGTATTTAGAAGAAATCAAATGCAAAAGTATCTAGAAGTAATCAAATCCAAAATTAACTAAAAGTAATTAAATCCAAAAGTAACTAGAAGTAATCGATTCGACTGGTAATCGTGACTCGAGTAAGTAATCGATTACTTTGTAATGATTACTTTATTGTATTTAAAATTTATAGGAATTGATTTTGAAAAAGGTATTCATGGAGTTATTCAATATATAAATTTATGAGATGGAAATATGTGAAACCTACAATTTCGTAACTGAAGGATTTTAGTTTAAAGTAAGTGGTAGGTATCTACTCAGAAACCTACTTTTACTTTGTAAAACTGTCCTTTACTTAAGTGAAAAGAACTTACACTTCGTGTCACATAAATAGAACAAGCTTTTTTTGTTTTTTATTTGCCGATGTTTCTTAAACCCTTACGTTTCTTGGAAAACCCCAAATGTAGAATAATTAAGGTGAACATTTTTGATCAATTTAATAAATACAAGTTTTTTCCAAAACCAAAGTACTGTTTTTTTTGTGTCACTTAAATGGGGACAAGATCTCAATTTACCTTTTAGCGTATTTTGAACAGATAAAAGGATACTTTGATTGTTTGCGAGCTTAGTTCGAGTATTATTTTGATAGAATTAAGAAGTATGATAGAGGTAATGGTCTAACCAAGAAGAAAAAAAAAGCCAAGTTCGGGCTTACTGGAATCCCGCCAAAAGTATCAGTGTTATTACAAGCAAAATTAGAAAAATTTCAAATGCTGTATAAAACTAACACAAGGATCTAGAGAGGTGTGGAAAAACTAAAAAGGAAAAGTTAAAAAAGCCACATCATTTCATGAAAGGTGGGTGATAGTGAGAGCTGCTTCAAATTCAAGGCTTTCCATTAGTAAAATCATGGCAAAAATTGGTTTAAATGCTAGTAGGTCGACTATTGCTCAGGCGATTCAGAAAGCAAAACCATATAAGACACCGAAAAATAAAGAAAAAACACCATAGAATGCTGCACACAAGATCCAACGCCTTAATTTTGCAACAAATCACAGTAGGTGGAATAGAGACTGGCATACTGCCGTTTTTACTAATGAGAAAAACAAAATTTAATTAGACGGACCTGATGGATATAGCTGCTACCTCCATGATTTAAGAAAGGGAGAAATCTATCTTGAAGAACGGCACCCCAAAAGACGTGGTGTAATGGTATGTGGAGCAATCACGTATTACGGGAACGTGGATCTGGATTTTCAAAGCTCTAAAATGATGGCCATCACTTACAAATATATTCTGGAACGAGCTTTTTCGCTTGTTTTCTAAGTTACTTGGTGGGCAACGATGGACCTTCCAACAAGGTAATGTGCCAAGACATACCGCACGAATAACAAAAGCCTGGATTCAGAGGTAAATATGAACCTATTACCACGGCCTCCATTTTCTCCTGACCTGACATCGTGGAAAACGTGTGGGGATGGGTTTCAAGAAAAGTCTACAGAGGAGGACGGCAATACCAAAAAACGAAGAGATTATTGAAATTGAAGCCATAAAACAATCCCGACCTCAAATTTCGCTCAATTATCTGACAGCACTCTATGAATCTATACACCACAGGTTACTTGAAGTAATTCCGAAATCATAAGGCAGCACACATACTATAATTTATATTCATCCATTCAATAAAAACAGTATTAACCTAAACCATAGATTGTTTGTTATTTTTAACTTTCCATAGGGAGTTATGGTAATGGGTTTGATTTGTCAAATTCAAAATTTTGACATTTCTCGACGTTTCAAGGTCCCTAGATCGAAATATAAGATTTTTAGAAAGATGTGTTCGTGTGTACGTATATACGTTCGTACGTCAGTACGTCCCTATGGTTCGCGACGTTCTTTTCGTCGTCCATAACTCAAGAACCAGAAGAAATATTGACTTCAAGTAAATATTGGGCGTTCGTGTGTACGTATATACGTTCGTACGTCAGTACGTCCCTATGGTTCGCGACGTTCTTTTCGTCGTCCATAACTCAAGAACCAGAAGAAATATTGACTTCAAGTAAATATTGGGTGCTTTTTTTTACCATAGCAGTTTAAAAAAAAGGTGGACATTATGGTTAACCCTAAATATCTCATGAACCAATGACGATAGAGACTTGAACTAAATTTTATATGATATATTGTAACGTGATACCAAACAAGTATATTTTTGTAATAAATCCAATTAACGTTTTTTTTATACATCAAAAAACTTAAAAAATTAATATGTCACAAACAATTTTGTGCAACAAAGAATATTGTTTTTGACATCTAAACAAATTTAAAAAAAATCTAATTGACAGTTTTTTTTTATAAAAAATAAAAACCTAAAAAACATTACTTAAAGTTGGTAAAAACTTATTTTCAACTCAAATATCTTTTCAAAACTTTGAGATATTGACTTCAAACTTCTTTTATCTTTTAAAAATATTGTTGTCAACATTCAGTAAATTTTTTTAGGAAAAATAAAACCTTAAAAAAAACAATACTAAAACTTGGTCAATATATACTTTCGACTCAAATAGCTTTTAAAAAATTGAAAATATTTTCTTCAAACTTCTTTTATTTTACAGAAAATAATGTTTTCGATATAAAATCTACTTGATATCGCTCAAATTAATTTTATTGATCCTATTTGTAAATATTTAGGAAATGCTACTTAAATTGGTAAAAATTTGTTTTCAGCCAAAAATCTATTTAACGAAACTAGATTTTCAAACTAAACTATTTCCTTATATGAAATATTATTGGTAATTTTCAAATTTTAAGAATAATTTAACTGACAACTTTTTTAACTCAATACGAAAACCTACAAGCTTTAAAGCAAGACAAATCGCCAGACGGGATGGGAAGTTATCAATGTGGGTCGCATCCCAGCCTCTTTTTTTACTTTAAATGGTCTTACAGGTAATTTTAGATCTTGTCCCTATCCATAGGACACAAAAAACCAAGTACTTTTTATGACCTTTTTTGGAAAAACCGTTGAAAAATTTGTATTTATTAACTTAAATAAAATATTTTGCTTGCAATATAAACTTAATACATACCTCATTAATTCCATGTTGAGGTTTTCCAAAAACCCAAAGGGTTCAAGAAATATCGGCAAATAAAAAACGAAAAAAGCTTGTCCCTATTCATGTGACACGAAGTGTAAAATCTGTATGTAATTAGTTTTCGTCGTGTTAGTTTGACATTCGGAGGTTGTTTTCATTGGTACATTATAAATCAAATTTGACAGAACATCATATTTTAGATGAAGGCAGCTTATTAACTTTTGAGATGTAATTAATTTTAAACTTCATAGAATTTACTTCACTTTCTTTTACTTGCAAAAAGTACTAAAAATATAATTATCTAAAAAACTAAAGCCCATTATAAAAGTTAATATGTGTACATCATAATTTTGATTTGTGTTGTAAGGAAAAGATTATTATTCCTTTTGAAATATGATAAATAAGCAACCCTTATTATAATTAAATTAGTTAATATTTGACAGCGTTATAAATGTCAGATTTCAATCAAATAAAATACTTGACATTAATGGAATTGACTTGGTAGTTGGGAAAATTTGTCTTCACTAAAAAACTAAACTGTCAGTTGAAGAGACATTATTGGTTAGTTGTGACTGTTGGGTTGTAAAAATTAAAAACAAACCCTTTTTTTAGTTCATACATAATTTTTTTTTTTCTGAAGTTTAAAATTTAACCGATATTTTAATATGAAATTTTAGTACATTGACAGGTGGATGGTTTGTGGCGATGTTGATTTCTCCAATTCCTAAATCTATTACAATAAGTTCTTTGACTTCTGTTCAGATGTCACTTCTGGTGCTCCTAGTCATGAAAATGCTATAGATCATTGACCTACTAGATATGGACTGCTAGTAACCAACTTCACGTTGGTGTCATCTATTTCTTAACGCTACTAGCTCTTATTTATGCCCAGCGAAAATATGAAGAAACTTTTGAACATTATTTTAGTATTTTGTTATGTCAAACTTTATAATAATAAATGTCCTTAGTTTCTTAGACAATAAAAGCTTTGTAAAGCAAAAAAACAACAGATGGCGGTTGAAAATTAATTACAATTTTTTCCGCCAAACCTACAAGAAGGCAAACAAAGTTAAAGAGGTGGAATCACTTTAAAGGGTGTTTTGACTCGACAGTAGCAGTTTTTTAAAACTTTATGGATGGTTTTTATAAAAAACGTTGCTTCGTTGACATTTATAACTCTTAAAGCGAGTTTTATTAAACTGACACTGATTCCCAATAGCGCTGCTCAAAACTATACCCTGATTGAAGTTGGTACTTATTTCCGTGTGTTCCTGTCAAAAATCTGGGCAAACACATTACGAAAATGTAAAGTTATCTACTGTTTCATTATTTTCTTGCATAAAATACAAAATAAAACTCTTGATGTTTTCATTTAA
This sequence comes from Eupeodes corollae, assembly GCF_945859685.1. NCBI lineage: Eukaryota > Metazoa > Arthropoda > Insecta > Diptera > Syrphidae > Eupeodes > Eupeodes corollae. Next base: position 40,047,085 of record NC_079147.1, read on the forward strand.
TATGTATAATGACAATGAATGAGTTCTTTTTTTAATCTTTTATTCTCATATTAAATTATCTTTATATAATCACATTTTATCAAAATTACACTTACATTTACAATAATAATAATGTTTTCTTTATAAAATATATATAATTAGTAATAAATATAAATGTTTCTGTTTTGGTTTCAGTTTTTGTTGTTAATTTTTGTTTGTTAATACAAATCCTAAAACATAATAATAATTCTAGAAAAATTGGGGGCTAACATTTTAATATCTCATGCATAAATTTTCCATGACTTATTTTTGGATTACGAAAGGAAAAATAATTATTAAAAAATTATTCTTCTTGAAAATATTTTTATTTTTTTTTTCAAATATTTTTCATTCTTTTTATTTTATGAGTTTGTGCTGTAAAAACAGTCCACTATTAGCAAAATGCCTTAAAACGTCATCGTACTGCATCTGCAACTTCAAAATTGTTGCGCAGCACTGCAAACGTCAAATTTGAAGAAATTTACAACAAGATGTTTTGAGAAAAGACATAAGAATTTTGTTTGGAATTTGTGTGTGTGTTTTTTTTTAAAAAAGACAATTATTTAATTCAAAACACACATTCATGTTTTTGTTGTCTTTAATTTTTGTTTCAATATCTAACCCGGTCCCAGGTTATTTTTAATAACAGTCTGAATTGAAGTTATGCATTCATGTTGCTTGGATGTGGTCTTATCGAGCAATTGTTCTATGAATTCATTGGCAGACACATTTGTGCTCGGTGGTGCGTCTTGGGTGCACGATATGTACTTGTTAAATATCTCGGTGTTGAGAGAACTTTGGGAGTAAATGGCATCACGACTTTGGCTTAGAATACGGGCAGAGGTCAGCAATTCCTTTTTGGCATTGTTGTAGGCTCGGATTTGTTTAAGACTTCCATGCTCTGCCGCAGCAAGGGTGATGTCTTGTAAATGTCGCATATGATGTTGTCGATCGGATACAAATTTTCCTAAAAGATAACCTGTTGATGAGAAAACGAAACATAATTAGAGTTATAAGTTGATAAAAGAGACTTTATATACAACAAATATCTTAGAAAAATACATCGTTCTTTCAAAATGAAATACTAATTAGGGATGGATGGGACTTACAATTGTTATGCCAAATCCGACTAATTTAAAAAAGTACTTTGGTCTGGCTTGACAGCATTAACCTTGATGCCACGGGTAACAAACAAGAATTGACAGTAGTCACAGGAACAACCAAAACTGCTATAACGGGGGAAAGATATAAACATGATTAATTCAAAGAATCCAATGGGACTCTAGGCCAAGGCAATCAACATAAATTTTGAGTACGCAGCATCCTAGAATGGAATATTTGTTTCCCACGATATGACGATAACAATCCTTTCTTCTTCTTTGATTCGAGCTGTAAAGAGGTGATTAGCTTCAGAGATGTAAGTTTCCGTTGTTTTAAAGCCAACCCGACTGAGGAAAACCGGAATAAGTTTAAACAAGCCAGAAAGATCTGTAATGGTCATATTCGACGAACAAAATGTTTGCATGATCAGAAAGTAAGGCAAAAAATACTACAATGTCCCAAAGGTAGTAAAAAGTATTCCACAATGACACTCCCTATGTTAGCTCGATTGATAAAGCCAATTTTCTTGAAGCACATTTTCTGTTAATTCGACGCTACCGGATAGTGTCATGAGTCCTCCTGTTCTTGAGATCGTAAATGATTCTATGGGACGAATCTTCTTTCGCACTCGTGCAGTTGTAAGAGTACTGAAAGACCTTGAAATACACAAATCCGCTGGCCCGGATAGTATTCCCCCTATTGTTCTGAAGAGGTGTTCTTCAAAGCTGGCAAAACCACTGCGTAAGCTTTTCAATCTGTCCTATTCTACAGGTCTCTTCCCGAGTGGATGGAAAACTGCATTTGTCCTCCTCCCCCTCAAACTATCGTCCAATTGCACTTACGTCCCTTCTTTCTAAGGTCATGGAAACGCTGATTAATTTTCAGCTTAAGAAATATCTTGAAGAACGGAAGCTTCTTCCGACCGACCGACAGTATGGCTTTCGTAGCAATAGGTCCACTGGTGATCTCATGGTTCATCTCACCGAACAGTGGAACAAATCTTTACATCGTTTTGGAGAAAGTACGATTATTGCACTTGATATTTCAAAAGCATTTGATAGAGTTTGGCACCAAGCTCTCTTATCGAAAATGCGTGCTTTTGGAATTAATTAATCTCTTCTTCGTTGGATTAGAAATTACCTTTCTAACCGATCAATACAAGTTGAATGGTTTTAATTAAATGGTTTCAAGTCTGAAATTCATAAAATAAATGCTGGTGTCCCCCAGGGCTCCGTTTTGTCTCCGACTCTCTTATATTCATAAACGATCTTTTGTCTGTCACTTCTAATCCATTAAACTGTTTCGCCGACGACAGTACCCTCAGCTTTTCATATTCGTTTCTAGATTCACATCCTTGTCCTTCGGATGGGAACTTCAACGGCAGCGCATGATAAGCTCATTAAATTCTGATCTTGACAGCATTGTCCAATGGGGAATCAAAAACGATGTAGAATTTAATGCTTCGAAAAATCAATGCTGTCTCCTGTCGTTGAAGCGTAACCCACCCCCGATGCAGATTCTTTCTTGTGGAATACTTTGGCCAACTATGTTTTTCCTTCCCATTTTGATGTTGAAAACTTTAAGACCAATGTGCACCGGTTCGGTATCTCTTTTTAAATCCTTCCCTATTTTCCTAACGTTCGCACTGTGTTTAAATATAAACATATAAAGGGTACTAATAACCCCTTGAGTTCTTGTGAATATATATATATAAAAAAAAACAGGAAAATGGACGAATAGCTTGGGTATAAACCATACATTTTTCTCATTCTTCGTATAACTTCCAGCCGATCTATCAGTGTGCTCTCGTTCTGACCAAGAAGTGCCTCATCTATGTTTTCCAGTAATTACCAGTCGAAATTAAACAGATAAATCATTCAAAGTTGCGAAACACCAACAAGCCTCGGATACGGACGGATTTACTGTTGACAACCAACGCAAACGAATAAAGGACAACGAACTTCGGATATGCACGTGCAATGTGTGGCCGAAGAATTACCGGAGGCCCTACAACGATATAAAGCAGATATCACCGCCATCCAGGAAATACGATGGGATGGGCCGGGCAAAAAGAGGATGAAAAACTGCGATATTTACTATGGTGACTGCTACCACGAAAACCAACAGCGCTTATTTGGATGAGGATTCGTCATTGGAGCCAGACTTAGGCAAGAAATCTTGACCTATAGGTGCATCAATGAGCGCCTCATGACCATACGCATCAAGGCTAAATTCGGCAACATTAGCCTGATATGCGCGCACGCCCCCACAGAACAGAAAGACGACAACACCAAAGATATGTTCTTCGAGCTCTTAGACAAAACATATGAGCAGTTCCCTAGCTACGATATTAAAATAGTCCTGGCCGATTTTAATGCCAAGCTAGGAAGGGGAGACATCTTTGGTGGAATAATCGGGAAGAACAGCCTGCACGACAACACTTCCGACAATGGATTCAGGCTCATAGATTTTGCTGCGGGGCGAAACGTCATGGTAGCCAGTACGCGTTTTCCACACCTCAACATCCGCAAAGGAACTTGGATTTCTCCAGATCAATCTACCGTCAATCAGATTGACCATATTGCGATCGACGCCAGACACGCTTCCAGCATTATGGATGTACGAACTTTCCGAGGAGCTAACATCGACTCGGACCACTACCTCGTTGTAGCCAATGTAGCACTTCGGATTTCCAGACTCAAGGAAAAACATTGAGGTGCTGGAAGAAGACACAACGTCGAACGGCTACAATCGCCAGAGATCGCCAAATCCTTTTCCGACCGAGTTACAAGTAACCTCTCTCGAAGTTCTCTGCCACCAACACAATGTATCGAAAACCAGTGGCAACATTGCCAAGATGCAATCAGAGAAGCCGCCTCTGATGTGCTGGGTTTCAAACAGCCACCAACAAGGAACCCCTGGTTTGATGAGGAATGTCAGCAGGCAAATGCAGCCAAACAACAAGCACCCAAAGCGGCGCTGCATAAAAGGACGAGAGCTGCTCGTGAGCTCTATGAGCAGAAGAGGCGAGAGGAACGCCGACTTCTCAGAAGTAAAAAGAGAGGGCATGCGGTCGAAGATGTTGAGAGGTATAAGAGCAGGAATGAGGTTCGAAAGTTTTATGAACAGGTGAAACGAAATTCACAGGTACATAAACCTAGAACCGAAGGCTGCAAAGACGAAAGTGGAAACATCATAGTGGAACCGCAGTCAATGCTGGGGATATGGAAGGACCACTTCTGCAGACTGTATAACGGCGATGAAGAACTGAATTCCGCTGTCAGGCAGGATGATCCATTCAATATAGACGACGAAAGCCTACAATCCCGTCCTCCCGACTTAGACGAAGTAAAGATTGCCATATCTAAGTTGAAGTCTAATAAAGCCGCTGGAGCAGATAGCTTGAATGACGAGCTCTTTAAAGCAGCTGGAGATAAGTTGGTTAGGAGCATGCACCAACTTATCTGTAAAATATGGTCGAAAGAAAACATGCCCGATGAATGGAACCTCAGTATTGTTTGCCCGATCCTGAAAAAAGGAGACCCTCTAAACTGCACCAACTATAGAGGAATAAGTCTACTTAACATCGCCTAAAAAATCTTCTCTGCCGTAATATGTGAACGTCTAAAGCCCATCGTCAACAACCTGATAGGTCCTTATCAGTGTGGTTTTAGACCAGGAAAGTCCGCAGTTGATCAAATATTCACATTACGGCAGATCCTGGAAAAAACTCAAGAGCACCAAATCGACACCCACCATCTTTTCATCGATTTCAAGGCCGCATATGACACCATCTACAGGGACGAGCTGTCCCTTTGGCATCCCTGCCAAACTCGTCCGTTTGTGCAGGATGACCATGGAGAATTCACGCTGCTCCATAAAGGTTGGAAACAACTTAACAGAACCTTTTGATGTAAAAAAAGGTTTTAGACAAGGTGATGCGCTGTCATGCGATTTTTTTAACATCGTGCTTGAAAGAATAGTGCAGAGCTCACACGTCAACACTAGAGGCGCTATCTTTCAAAAGTCTGTCCAATTACTGGCATATGCTGATGACATTGACATAATCGGAAGAACTCAGCGTGATGTCAATGGGGCTTTTGTGAGTATTGAGGTAGAGGCGGAAAAAATGGGTTTAACGGTTAATGAGGGCAAAACAAAGTACATGCTGTCGTCTAGAAAGGACATACAACACCGACGTTTTAATCAAAACGTCACAATCGACAGACGTAACTTTGAGGTAGTCAAGGACTTAGTCTACCTAGGCTCCGCTGTAAACGCAGAAAACAACACCAGCGCTGAGATCAAACGCAGAATAACTCTTGCTTACCGCTGTTTCTTTGGACTAAGAAAGCAATTGAGTGGTAAAGTCCTCTCTCGAGGGACCAAATCATCCCCGTCCTGCTATACGGTGCAGAAGCATGGACCATGACAAAAGCGGATGAAAGCACCTTGGGTCGCTTCGAGAGAAAAGTTCTTTGTGTGATCTACGGTCCCGTATGCATCGAAGGGGAGTGGAGGAGAAGATGGAACGACGAACTGTACGGGCTGTACAGCGACGTAGACTTAGCAACAAGAGTAAAAGTCCAACGACTAAGATGGCTGGGTCACGTAGAGCGCATGGAAACCAATGCTCCGGCCCGGAAAATCTTTGAATCCGCACCCACAGGACAGCGCAGTAGAGGAAGACTGCGGATCAGGTGGCTCGCACAAGTGGAAGGTGACCTCACCCAACTTGGAGCACGAAACTGGAGACATCTAGCTAGGGACCAAGCTAGATGGAGAAGTTTGTTGGGTGAGGCCCTAGTTCACACAGGACTGTAGCGCCACCTTAAGTAAGTAAGTAAGTAAATCAACTACAATACCTGTTATCGTCCGTCGCTTTAATTTGACCTTGATTTACAAGCTAGTTAGCGACTAACACTTAAAGAATAAACGATGTGACTGGGTTTATCAGTTTTAGGTATGAAAACTAGTCTGACCTCGTGCCACAACCTAGAAACATATTCAGATCAAAGGTTACTGCAGAATATATTGCAAAGGTGTGGGATTGTTAGATCTGCGCTCTTTTGAAGCATCATAGAGAAGATATTGTCCGGACCTGGCAATTTGAATGGCAAGAAGAACCCTATGTCTCATTTTATTGTATCCCCTGTTATCAAACCGGTCGGAAATATATTTTTTTAAGAGTAAGTTGATAGCTGTAGTACCCGTGGTATGATGGTTAGTGCGTTGGACTGTCATGCCAGAGGTCTGGGTTCGATCCCTGCATATGCCATCTAAAGGTTTTTCACGGGTACTGCCTCTTTCGAGGAATTGACAAATTCTCCAAGTGTAATTCTTGTCATGAAAAGGGCTTTCTCAAATTAGCCGATCGGATTTGGCTTTAAACTGTAGGTCCCCTCAATCCCTGATAACAGTAATCGCAGTACTGTTATCAGACTAGGCCATAGTTCTCAACGGACTGTTACGCCATCCCATTTATTTATTTATTTTTATAAGTTGATATCTCCAATTTACGATTAACATGATTGAAGCCCATTAAGAGGCTATTTAGCATGAGTTCAAAACATTCCCGACAAGATTCCATCCCTATGGCTTAAAAACCTTAAATTAATTTCCTGAAGAATCACGTTTTTTGTGTTATGCCGGTTTTCTTTAAGTGTGACGATATGTGAAGAGTATTTAAAAAATGTAATATATCCGTTTTTGTGTAAAATTAATGTTGAAGTCTGAACGTTTGACAGATATTTCGACAACATGTTGTTAGACAAAAGTAGCTTCGGATACTAAACGAACATAGTCTTAGCTGTTGAAACGGTTCTTAGTTAATTATCTTTCCATATTTGAGCTAAAAGCGAAAAGTTTCGGGCAATTAAAAAAAAATGGGATGTGTTCAACGAACTCCAAGTAATCTAATCAAAAGACACCTATTTCCCTCACTCTGATTTAAAAATAAAATCTAATTAAATCTACGTAGGTACTTATCTGTAGATTTATTTAAATCGATTAAATTTACATTCCGTTGACATAGATACATACATTTATGTATACACTCGCATTTATAGGTACTCATCCTTTAAAGCACTGAAAATGCAAAAAACAAAAATAAAACGTAATCTATAAGCTTCCGTCAAATGCAATTATTATATACCCTTAAACGTGATTGGTATTCAATTTTGAACTCTGGCTATTGATTTTGAGAAACATGTCCATTACACATCCTTTTAAATTGTTTTCTTTTTAATGTCGTTGTTTTTGTTTTATAGCTTTTTGGGTTCGGGTAGATATTTTTTATTTTGTATATTTCAGAGCCAAAGTGTTCAACAGCTTTATAATTCTGTCTATAGATGCATTGCATCGGTATCACAAAATGAAGCTGTTCTCTCACCCGGTCTTTGGATTGTGTATAAGTATAATATAGTGCACTTCCCCAACCTACCATCATCAACATCCTCAACCTCATCAACATCATCATCAGCCATCATAACAAGAATGAAGACGACGAGGACGAGGACGACTACGACAACAACGACAACAACGACGACGGACGATGTTTTATATTGTGTCAGGGCTGCGCTTTATATTTTTAACCTCTTGACACTGAAATAGCTTTATCTTGCAGATGCTTGCCTTTGCCTAGCTTCCTATGAGCGGTTAAGTGAGGGCGGTTTTTGTCAGAAGTTTAGATGTAAACTATATATGTATCTGAAAGTGCCCTCAATCCTCTTTGAATTCAATTATGCTCTCAACTCACCTAAAACCAATGCCCAAGCACATATTTCAGAATCTTCTATACGTTTCACTCGTCCCTGAAAACCTTTTACTCGAAAAGCGCGAGGAAGAATATTATGAAAAAAGCTTTTAAGAGAACAATAAAAGAGCTGAATATAGAATTTTGGTTTCTCTTGGGATTTAAAAACCAGATATAAAAGTAAAAGGATATAAACAAGGGAACAAGGAAGCTTTAAGAGAACTTGAAAGTGGATGAAATATTGTTTAAATCATTATGACGTTTTTGTGTTAATCTTTTAACGGTTTAAAGTGAAATTTAAAAAATGGAAAAACAAACTTTATTGCGGGTAGAGCCAAATTAGGTTAAAAATCTAGAGTATATACAGGGAGTTGGCATTTAACTCAAGGTCTTAAGCATGAGGATACATTTGGCAGGAAAAAGTGCATCTCAGCTCAATACTTTAGGTGTTTATTTCGGTCGATTGACAACAAAAAACGACAAGGATAATTTAGACTAAGGCTTCTGTGTCATTATACAGGGCCCGGCAAAAAGATCTCCCATATTTTAAAAGGCAATGGTAAGTAAATAAACAATTTAACAGAAAAATTTTATTGATTTATTTAAATTAAATACTATGCCATTTTACATTAAATAAAATAATTACTTAGTTTTAAACATTATATCCGTTAAATATTGTCCTCTATTATTAATATATTTACGAAGCCTCTCCCGGAAATTTTTCGTTGCTTGTCGAGTCATTTGCGGTGTAATGGCTGCCACTTCCTTCCTCCTTAAGTGCTCCCAAAGATATTGGGCGATGAGTGTAGACTTGGGCCTTTAAATATCCCCAAAGAAAAAATCACAAGGTTATAATTCGGGGGACCTTTATGGCCACGTAAAGAAAGAAGATGCGCTGGAAACATCTCTCTCAAAATGGTTAGTGAACGCCGTGAAGTGTGTGCTGTGTTGGAACCAGACTTTTTTGTTGTTCCTAGTAAACTGGTTTAAGTTTGGTTGGGGAAAGGTTTCAATCATGTGACAGTAGCGATCCGCATTAACTGTAACTTTGCCCATTTTCTTTGAAAAAATACGGCCCTAACACCAATTTCAGCAACAGCAGACCAAAATGTCACATAAGGGCTGTGAAGTGGTTGTTGATGAGTTTCTTTAGGGTTTTCTGTTGCCCAGTATTTGAAATTTTATTTATTCACAGTACCCGATAAATGGAAATGGGCCTCGTCAGACGAAATCAAAACAGCACCAACGGGAATGTTTTCAAGAATGTCTTCACAAATAGCTCTGCGAGTTCCAAAATCTTTCTCACTTAATTCGTGTGCGATCATCATTTTGTAGGGATGCATAATGAAGATGTGTGTTCAAAATTCGTCTTACACTCCTATCAGACAATCTAACTCCAGCTGCATGTTTAAGTGCTGAACGCCTCGAAGATTGCTGGATAGACGCACTTACATGTGCCACATTATCCGGCGTTGTTGCGGTTAAAGGTCGGCCAGACAATTTTCTCTTTAGCGCAGAACCAGTTAGAGTTTGATAACCAAATCTCTCTGAAATCGAATGCGAAATGGTCGCTGAGTAGTAATCGCAGACCCACCATTACGGATATATTCCTCTACGACAAACGTGCCACGCCATTATGATTACTAAGAACGGCACGTAGACCTCTATATATGTATACCTGGAATACCATTTTATCTATAAATAGCTTTAAATATAAACGTCTAAAAATACGGGAGGTTTTTTGCCGGACCCTGTATAAGCTTCCTGATTTTTCACGTATTAAAATCTTGACATAAAATCAGTGTCAAACTTGTTAAAAATTAAAAACGTTATCTAAAGCGAATTGATATCTTGTGTAGCCCAAATTGAGTGCTTTTTGAAATGGATTTTTGGCTGAAATGAAGGACGCTCTGCGCCTGAATCCGATAGTGTGCGACTTAACTCTCAAACAAACTTCCCATCGCTCCAGGGGTATATTAACTTTTAAGGACTGGGCTGAGGTTAGTTCTTGATATAAATCTGATATTATTCGTTTAAAAGTTCTAATTTAAGAAGCTCGACGATTCGAAAACGATTTTGTGAAAAAGCCATTTGGCTCAGCATCTTTAACTGGTCACTATGCTTCCTCGATAGTGACGTTGACTCCAGCGCTGATATGGTAAAATACTGCACTGTCCCAAAGGAAGTAAACATTTTTGGTCATTCGTAATGAGGTATTTTTCCTCTTCCTTGGTTTTTACACTTGTTGTCAATGACACTCCATTCCTTAGCTCTTTAGAGAAAGCTTAAATAAAGCATTCATACGCAAAGCTCAATGTTATCTATCAAAACCTAAAGCTCAATATTAAGAAATCAATGTAAAAACACAGAATGCAGACATTTTGCATTTCCCTTTTATCTCGATCAAGTTTCATTGCAATCACGTCTTTCATTGAAGTTAGTACAAAAAAGTAAAAAAGCAAAAGAACTTTCAATATGCTGGTGCATAAAGTAACTCTAACCTTTCTTAATAGTTCAAATACAATTTTTTGTATTCGAGGAATGCAAAAAAGGCGAATATTCCGCACTCTCAAAATACCGATCTAACAGTTGATCAAATGTTTACATCGTTTGAAAGAGAGTAAGATTATTGCACTTGATATTTCAAAAGCATTTGATAGGGTTTGGCATCAGGGCTCTTATCGAGTGCCTTTGGTTAAGATGAATAACTTCTTCGTTGGATTAGAAACAACCTTTCGGACCGTTTAATAAAAGTAGTAATAGATGGGTTCGAGTCTAAAAACTACAATATGAATGCTGGTGTACCCCAGGGCTCTGTTTTATCTCCAACACTTTATCTTATTTTTATTAATGGCCTGTTGTCTGCAACTTCTAATCCAATACATTATTTTGCTTACTATAGTCCCTTAGCTTTTAATATTCCTTTTCAGACTTACAAACCCTGCTTCTTTGGATGTGGGACTGCAACGACAAAATATGATAAGCTCATTACCGTCCTTACAATTTTGGTGGGCCTGGGCACTTTTCAAAAATGGGACCCCTGTATGATTATATAAAAATTTTATGTTGTGTAATAAATGTTTACAGAAAAAATCACAACTTTGAATTGATATTTATTCTTTTACTTTTTTAAATAAATACATTTTTTTTAATTCATTAAAAAGATAAGTAGTTATTGCAGCATTTAAAACATAAACATTAAAAATGTAAAGATAAAAACAAAAAATAAAAATTCAAAATTTAACAAAATTTAAATAACAGGCAAATAAATAAGTTTTTGAGAATGTAATTTAAGGAACAATATAGTGCCACAGACTATATTTTTTCAGGTAAAAGAAAAGGATATTTATTGAAGTCTTTTTCTTTTTCACATCTTCAAAATCGATGCCTCTGAGGATGTCGCTTTCGATTGACATCAGCGACAAACATGTCAATCTTTCTTGAATCATTGTAGTTCTGAGTCCGTTTTTGTTTCTTTTTAACTTAGAGGAGGAACGTTCCCCACTGCAATTGGTCACTATCATACTTAAGAAAATTCTTAAATTTATTAGTTCAATTTTATTAGTTTTTCAAAAATTATAAAGCTCTAGAATTTTGTCAGTTTTTTCATTTTCGTGTCGACTAATTTTCAATTAAATTTTTAAATTCAGGCATTCAGCATGAAGTTCATATCTGTTCGGTGTAAAATTTAGCAAAAGATTTGCAATTCCCCTTTAAGTCTCCTGAATTCAGATATTTTAATCGAAAAAACAATCAAAACGTTGGCCAATCTTCGTATACGAACCTAGTCGCTGTTTCAAATGAACGCTTAGTGTTCCGATAATAAGAAGAAAGGTTTCAATTTTAAATCTTTCTTTGCCAGTCGGAATTACTGAGGGTCCAGAGACGTCAATAAAAGTCGGGCGAGAGCTTCTACACCTCATCCTTTCAGAAAGGTCCTTATATTCGGAATTCGGTTATTTTTGTCTGGCTGATGAATCAAAGTTATCAACATTGTCCCTGAGCCCACTTATAAATTCATCTATTGCACTCAGCAAATTTATCGCAACATCCAGGATAATATTTAGTTTTTGGAAATATTCTGCAAAGACTAAATGCTTCCTCTCTGGCCTCCAGTGCCTGTCCTAAATCGTTCGCGATAGACATCAAAGGTTCTTCTATTTTTTGATGACCTTTATATAAACATCAGCTCCTGCCGACAATCTTGTTTAAGGACGACTTTTTAACACTTTTTTGGGCCTAAATGAGTAGTCAACACACTCCATGATGATATCCCGAAAAAAAGTTATACAATTTTTGAATAATGTCAAAGAATTTTGTTGCTTCTAAGACACACTCAGCGGCATGCACTCCTACCAAGTTTAATGAGTGCATTGCACATGGTACAAAAAGAGACAAATTTACATTTTTCTTTTATTCTTGCCTGCAGACCAGAAAACCTTCCTGACATATGGTTTCCGCTAAATAATCAGATCTATGTTAGTTAATTGGAATAAAGTCCAAAAACCTTTCAACAGGCTCGTGATCTTTTACGAAACGAATAATAAATGTTATTTGATCAACATGAGACAGATCGGTTGTACTATCAACGCTAATTGATAAATATTTTGCCATTTTGACTACAATACTTTTCAAAACCTGTCTTCCCATGACATGAATAAATTCATTGCAGTTATTTGCTAAAAGATAACACGCATGACTACTTCCTGGATTTCAAAATTTGCTTAATTGTTCTACGAGGAACGGGTCAAACTCGCTAAGCAACTCAATGCATCTCAAATAATTACCGTTATTTGAAGATCTGAGGATCTCATTGCCCTCTCGAAACTGAAACCTTTACAACAGGTACAATCCGTTTCAACACATTTCTGCAGTAACTTACTTCATTTTGATGTTGTGATATCAATAGACCAATACAGGTTAAGTGATGTTTCAGCAATTTGGGGGCCTATAGTGATTGCGGGGCCCTGGGTCTGTGCCCAGTGGGCCCAGTGGTAAAGAGGGGTCTGTGCCGACCTCAACAACATTGTATGAGGGGTTATATAACCATGTGGAATTAAATGCTTCGGAAACCCAATACTGTCTTGTATTGCCATTATTAATTGATGCCACTTGAATCAATGAGACTGAACATGTTGATATTCTCGGTATGTGTATTACCACCCACTTTCTGTGGCACGAGCTTGAGTATTACTCCCAGCTCTGGGCTGGTGTTCATGCAACTTAATTAAGCCTCTTGGACAGTATTGAACTTAGAACTTAGAAAATAGCCAGCTATATTCCTTCCCTTAAACAGTTCAATCATAATACTCGCGCTACAAGTACATTGATTCGTTCTTTAACCGTACTACGCGAATGTGGAATTCCTTATCACACTGTGCGCATATTATAAACAAAAATCAAAAGATAATTTTTCTTAGAGAAACTGGAAACCACGGTGGGTGTTAACCTACGTAAAATCGTTAGCTTTGAAGCTGTGATTTGACGCTTTAGGACTTTTTTGTGGGGAATCGGGGAAAGACTGCTATTAAAGGAACGATTCAAGATCTTAAGGCTTTTATCATCAAAGCAGTCCTTGAGCTTCAGACCAAAACCATTAACAAAGTCTTGACAAACTAGAGTTACAGAATGCTCTACTGCGATGACAGCTGAGGCAGTCATTGCTTGAAGGAAATTGTGTTCCACAATTAGTTGAAATGTTTGCCTTCAACGTTTAAGTGTATAAATTGCTGTTGGCACTATTTGAAGTTCATGCATTTAACCGATTCTCTTAAAGTTGGCACCCATGATTTAATGTCAAAAAGTATAAAACCAATAGATAACATATGAACGAGTCATGTCAATGATGTTTTGGGCACAAAAATTGTTCTTAAAAAAGAACAGTTGTTATTGAAACCAGAAAAAATTTTCTACAGTTAAGTCACATAATAAATTATTACGCATTATCAAGCTCCTTTTAAATACTATTTAACCGTTAATGTATCGAAAATCCAAGTTTATCCCTTTTAAAAGCCCCTTTAATTCACCATAAATGTATATTGCACATAATTTTCTTTCATTTTTATCTCAGTTCTGGGATTTACTTTTATCCTGCGTCTTAGTTTTTACTCTAGTTAATATTTCTTCCTGAAAATAGTGTTATATTGAAAATAAACTTCAGTTTTTCCCTGAAATCGGGTTTCTGTTACGAATTCCCTATTTTTCCAACAGATTGAGATAACAAATATCGTTTTTTTTTCTTTTTGTCCTTGAAAGCAATTGCTGTAGCTATATCCTTTCTAAGAATTCCCTAGATGAAAATGTCTCTTAATAAAATTGATAGAATTCCCTTGTTGTGTTCAAGGGTATGTATTATACAAAAGATAGATATTAACTATGCTAACTTTAATTGTATGTAAAGAGTGTATATAATGTATGTATATATGTATAGAAAGAATATAATCGAAAAATATTTACCTGATATCAGGGTAAAAAATGCCATAGTTAGTACAAGACTAACACATGTCCTTTTAGTCACATATTCTCGTATATCACGAGCGCTATTGGCTCGCATAGCAGTTTCATAACTCAGTACTTGATGCATTTTAAAGACGTCTATATCGATGCAGATCTGAAAGAAAAGAAGTTAAAAACAAAATTTAATTAATAAACAGAGGGCTTAAAGTTAAGCTTTATAAAAAAGAAAGGAATTAGTGTAGAAATCTGAATTTTGGTGGCTTAATTTGTGTGTCTTAACACTATCTAAAAATTACCCTAAATTTGGAGTAGGCACACAATTATTAGGTGATTGAGGGAGGGGGGTTACATTTATATATTTAGGAAAAGACATTTTGTTTTGATTATGTTTGAACAAATATTCTCTATTAAAAATCCAAGTTTAAGAGGGACACCGCAAAATAAATTCCGGCATTAATGGAAAAAGAAGAAGATTCTAGTTATTTTATTTGATAACTCCCGGGAAGTTTATTTTTGCATTTAATGGTCTTAAAACAACTTGTAAACAAATGTTGGGTTAAAAGTTGATGTTATACGATTTAAAAATCAAAAAATTTACTTAAAGAAAGTAAAGCAGGATCAGACCACATAAGGACCTTTACACTTTAACTACATTATTTGAATGTAAATTTTTGACCAAGGCAGCTAGTTGGATTTTTTTAGGTGTCACACATTTAAAACTTTCATCGTACAAAAGATATTTAAAGCATTGTCTACAGAACACTTCTCAGCCAAGCTACAAGCAAGGGCGGATCCAGATTTTTCATAGGGGGGGGGGGGGGGTGAAGGTGTATCACACACTTAGATGAGTTTTTACTCAGCGCTTAAAAATGTTTTTAATGTTTTGTAAAGGAGGCTAGCAATGTGTACGAGTATATTTAACTAACCTTTACTAATTCCAATTGCTCAAATGACAACTTTAGTTATCAAATTATTTTAGAACACTGTTGTCATGAAAGGTATGACTATTAATTTGGATGACTCCCTACATATGAAAGCTTTCCTGGATTCCAAAAGTTTTCTAAATATGCCACATTTTAGGGTTTTTTGCTGCATTTAACGCAGAAATGTAAGAAATTGTTTTCAATCGTAGCTTTTTTTCCCAAAAATAAAATATACTTTTCTTGTATCCATTTCTATTTATGTTGGAACGCTAAAAAAATTCAAAAATCCAGAAAATGAGAGTGGATTTGAATGAAGAAATGTCAGAGATTTTTTGAAGAAGTTTTTTCGACCTCAATTTTTTTGAGTCACTATCAGTTTTCTTACTAGTATTTTGATCTTAAATGAGTCAATAAAACTTAAAAAATTTAGATAAAAAAATGTTTGGTTCTTCAATTTAAGGAAATATTTGGTTTTAAGTACATAATTTCCCTAAAAAATTAAATTAAAACAAATTATGGTAAACAAATAAGTAAGGAAGAAACGTTTGTGTAGCACTCACAAGTTTCAGAATCTCTTTCACTTTAAAGCCTTAATATAAATAGATATGAAACGTTTATAATGTTTTTAACTTCCCATAGGAAGTTATTGTAATGGGTCCGATTTGTCAAATTGAAAATTTTGATATTTCTCGACGTTTCAGGGTCCCTAGAGAAGATAGAAGATTTTTAGAAACATGTCTGAGCGTGCGTGTGTACGTACGTTCGCGACGTTTTTTTCGTCCTCCAAAGCTCAAGAACAAGAAGAGATATCAACTTCAAATAAATTTTGTTTTACAGATAATTAGGCATAAAAATGCAGAAAGGGCTCTCAAGAAATTTGCGTGGCAGTTTAAAAAAATGGTGAACATTTTGGCTAACCCTAAATATCTTACGAACCAAAAACGCTAGAGACTTGAATTAAATTTATATTATATATTGTTACGTCATACCAAACAGGTATATTTTTTGGAAAAACAAATCAATATAACGGTTTTTTTATAAATCAATAAAACTAAAAAAAATTGTCACCTCTAAAATTATAGGACTAAAATATGATTTCATCTCCAAAACCATTTTGTGCAACAAAGAATAATGTTTTTGACATCTGATAAAATTTTGAGAAAAATCGAATTGACAGTTTTTTTTATAAAAAATAAAAATTTAAAAAAAACATTACTCAAAGTTCGTAAAAATTGAATATCGATTCAAGTATCTTTTCAAAAACTTAAAATTTAGGCTACAAGCTTATTTTATCTTATAAGAAATATTGTTTTCAACATTAGGACACATTTTGAGAAAAATCGAATTGACAGTTTTTTTACAAAAAATAAAAAAATACAAATGTATAAAACTTGGTAAAAATTTATTTCGGCTCAAATAGCTTTTCAAAAATTAAAAATATTGGCTTCAAACTTAATTTATCTCACAGAAAATATTGTTTCAATTTTATATTTTATATAAATAAGTTTTTCTCAAAAATTTAAATGACATTTTATTTTTTAAAAAATCAAGGTTAACTTATTTTTTTTCGAAAATCATTTTAAATTTTAAATTTTGTCTTAAAAATATTGTTGGTAAGCACTTATACATACATGTACATTTTACATTTAAATTTCGTCAAACAAAATTAATATTTTTTTAAAAATAAAAAAAAAATACATTTTTGATCATAAAAAATCATCATCAATTTGATCATTTGATCATCAAAAAGAACTTGCACAGAAACAGACGATTATTGAAATCGTTCCATTAGTTCTTGAGAAAACTCGAAAACAAAATAAAGGTTTTTGAGGGGTACCCTTCTGGAGCAATACCAACATATGTTTTTCTTGTAGAAAGAAGCCAAATTAAGAACACAAAATTTAGAGAAAGTTGTATAAAAATCACATGTTTTAACCAACAAATTTGTATGGGGACTGCTGTTATTTTTCTTATTAATAAAATGAAAAAAAAGGCCTTACGCTAATCGGCTGAAAACCTTAATTTCAATCAACACAATTGTTTGGACTATAGGAGCCAGGAAAGACAGACAGACAAACCGAAGCAGGGGACCCACTTTTTCCCACTTCTCTAGTGTCGTAACGTCGGATTTGATTAAAAGCCTAGGTTCGAAATTGTTTACTAATGTAAAACATACCATAGAGCTCCTATATGGCGCAAGTAAAAATCACTTCAATGTCCACTATTTATGAGTGTCGAAAAAATTTAATAATAAAATTGAATGCTAGTGGAATTTAAAGGCAGCTTAATATAAAATTGATGATCTCTTATTCAAGGTTTGTTCTTAAGAACCTTAATATCTGCTCCTTTTTTTAGAAACAATTTTTATGAAAATAATTTGAAGCACGACATAGGTTTTTTCAAATTCTAAATTGAGCGAAAACAAACATTTTAGTTGTTCTTGACAGCAAACCACTTTTTGATAAATGATGTTAAACAACTTGACCTTATGGCTTATATGACCCCCCCCCCACTTTATCGTCAGCTAGTCAAAAACTGATGAATTTGCGTTAATAGGCTGAATTTCCGACTTATATTATGTTCTTGGTCCAGTCGTCAGTTAAAAGTAGTACTTTTAGCAACAAAGTTTAAGGAAGTAAAATAAAAATGCTGTTTTCATATACAAAAAATAAATAATTCAAATTATAATGGGGGTCATATCCATTAACGCAATACGATAAGTTTAGAATTGAAGGGAAAAAGCAACCAAATTATCTCCCAGGGGAAGTCATGACCCCTACGACCCCCCCCCCTATGGATCCGCCATTGGCTACAAGTCCATCATCATTTTGTATTGTTAAAAAATATTACCTATTAACTTCCCATAGGAAGTTATTGTAATGGGTCCGATTTGTCAAATTGAAAATTTTGACATTTCTCGACGTTTCAAGGTCTCTAAAGTCGAAATAAAAGATTTTTAGAAAGATGGCTGTGCGTTGGTGTAAAGTGTACGTACGTCCTTACGTTCGCGACGTTTTTTTCGTCTTCCATAGCTCAAGAACCAGAAGAGATACGGACTTCAAATAAATATTGTTATACTGATAATAAGGCAGAAATATGCAGAAAGGGCTCTCAAGAAAATTGCGTGTGTGGTTTTTTTACCATAGCATTTTGAAAAAAAGGTGAAAATTTTGTTAACCCTAAATATGTTACGAAAAAAATCGCTAGAGGCTTGAATTAAATTTTATATAATATATTGAAAAATCGAATTGAGAGTTTTCTTACAAAAAATAAAAACCTAAAAAAATAATTAACAAAAGTTGGTAAAAATTGATTTTCGAGTCAAATATCTTTTCAAAACATTAAGATATTGGCTTTTAACTACTTGTACCTATCTTTGAAAATCGAATTGACGTTTTTTCTTACTAAAAATAGAAACAAAAAAAAACTTGTTAAAAATTTACTTTCGATTCAAATAGTTTTCAAAAATTAAAAATATTGTCTTCAAACTTTTTATTTCACAGAAAATATTGTTTTCGATATTCAGTATTTTTTTTATTTAAATCCAAAAGTCCGTTTTTTCATAAAAAAAAATTAAATCTTCAAAAAATATTAAGCAAATTTGGTAAAATTTGATGTTCGGTTCTTGATATCTCTCAAATTAAATTCATTCATCCAACTTGTGAAAATTGAAGAAATGCTACTAAAATTGGTAAACATTTGATTTAGACTAAAAATCTATTAAACAAAACTAGATTTTCAAACTAAACTATTTCTCTATATAAAAAAATATTTTTGGTAATTTTAAAATTTTTAAAAATAATTTAACTGACGACTTTTTTAACCCAACACGAAAACCAAGAAACTTTTAAGCAAGACAAATCGACAGACGGGATGGGAAGTTATCAGTGTGGGTCGCATCCCAGCTTCTTTTATAACTTCAGAAATTTTCCTTGGTCTTGTATTTGTTAAATGCACACATTATACGAATAGTACAATACTTATTAACATATTAAATAATTTCACGGAAGAAAATATTCTGCTAAAAATAAACTAGTTTTGGAACTCGGGCATCTTTAGACAGTTTACGGCACGCAAGTTTATAGTTTGTTTATAAAAATTGATGTCCAACGTAAATCATCTCGACATTTAAGAATACATATGTAGATTTTCAGCAGAAAATAGTGAGAAAATACTTTAATTAAATAAAGATATTAAAATTGTTTATTTACAGAAAAAACTTGAGTTGAAATGTAAACAAAAATATAGAGAACATACACGAAAACAACAACTGGCAAATTGATTGGCCTTAATCGTGTCAGACCATTCATTCAATCAATTACTCATCCTTACCAAGAAATTTTTGACACATATTTTAAAGTGCAAATTATTTTGATTTAAATTGTTTTCAACATGATTTGATTAAAGCATACCTCTAGACACTGCCTTGATTCAAAAGCGATTTTTTTTAGTACGTATACGCCGTGGCGAACATTATTGGATTATTTTCGTATTTTTGACACTAAACCAATATTGTAAACATTTACATTTAACCCTTTATTTTTTAGTGGTTGTGGAACCACAACATTTATACTTTTATGATAAGTTCGTAGAGGTTTTATGACGAAAACCAAATGCTTTTGTGAAAAATGTAATTCATAACTTTGGAAACGAAGATCGAAGGAATTCCATTGCTAAATTAAACCCTCCTTTAACTGAGCTAAATTGATGAAATTTATTTTAATTCTGAGCTTTTAGACCCCCAAGAAAAGGGAAAGTTATTTTGCGATACCAATTTCACTTTGCTTTAAATTTGGTTCATTTACCAGCACTGAACATGCAGCCCAAACCATTTTTGAGCCTATTATGTGCTTTACAGTGGCTTTTATATTTGTTTTTACCAATCTTGTCATTGGATTTAGGCCACTCAAAAATATCGTTTTATCTGTTTCATGTTAATTGCATTTTCTTTTATCAGTGAATAAAACCTTCAGATGATGAAATTTGTCTTCGAAAACATAAATCTGTTTAACCGATATATGTATGTATATTGTATATTCAAATATTATCTTTTACCTTACTTCAAAAACCTTCAATCTATATGTTTTGGTTTCAAAGTTTGTAAGTGGGGTTTTCTTGCAAATATTTCGTACTATTTGTACTTATTTGACGTGATCCAAATTGTAATTGGACTAACATCTTTACCTTTTAAAAAGATTTTTCTTTTTAGGTCATTTTAACATTTTGCCTTTTCCTTTTCTGCCTTCGTTGGAAAACTTAACAACTGTCGGTATTTTTTAATTATATCATCTACAGCAAATTAAGTTTTTTCAATCAATTTGACGGTCTGAAACTTAGTTTAACAATTAGATGTCTGATTTTAACCATCGCCTGTTTTTAAATTAAATCTCGTAGAGTAAATGTATCTGTACGTACGTTTAAAATTGAGTTAAAATCGCTTTGCAACACAAAGTGTCCGTCAGGCCATCTATGAAATAGTTTTTCCAACAAGGACTTGACATCTTTTTTAAAAACAAAACACAAATCATTTAAGATATTTCAAAAACTTTATCATTGGCTCGAAGTACAATCAAATTTTTTATGAATGGAACTTGACTGTGTCCTTGTGGCGAACGACATGAGACACTTTTATATAGCTTTACAGGGGTCAATTCGTTGGAATCAATTTTCATTCAATGACTTAGCAACACATTTTGGTCAAAATAGCCACGACGTGAACTCTTCTAACTTCGTCAGCTTGTTATCATAAACCAATGACTAAACGTTGCCCCAAAGAAAATAGTCTAGAGGCTCATTTCTAAGATAACACGCTCATCAATCTTACTCTTCAATACATAAATCAATTGTAAAGTGTGCTGTGTGCCTTGTGGCACCATCCTGTTCAAACCACAAGTCCATACATTCCAATTCGTACCAAACATAATCGGTAATCATAGCGCGATAACGGTAACTCTAGAGCCTAATCAGATGATGTATACCTACGTGACTTCAAATAGTCCATCGGCTTACATTCTTCAGTCAATTTCATCTTGTATGGGAGTGAGCCAAGATTCTTAAAAAAAGGCCGCGCAATAATTTGGTCTGAGCAATGCAACATTTTTTGAGAACGCTTTAAGAATTGACTTTTTTAAACCGTTTGCTACGGACCCGTTGTCTCAGTGACACGGCAGAATTACACAACGATTACATAGACTCAAATTTTTGCAATAAGTTTGTTAATTAGGGTATGAATGACTTCCGAAAATTGGACTTAACGCTCTAAAAGTTGAGGTGACCGACACAGAATTTTGGTAGAACATTTTTATAATTTGAAGACGTTGCTCTTTCGTATAATTTACATGAAAATGTTGAGTTTACTGAATACATTGAAAATAAAGCCTGTGTTCATAAAATAAATTGAAAGTTTTCAAGTTTTTATTAGATAACTCGGGGGAGACACTTTTTGCTTACAGCACAAATTCTTTTTTCAATTTTATGTGGTTTAAATTTTCCGTGAATAAGCAAATCATTCACTATTGCTTCCTTTATCGAAGCCCAAATCTAGACAGAGTATCAACTTCTCGTGAATTTGATGCTTTGTCTGATTCCATCCAAAGAATTGTTTCGTCCTATCCTCGCACTGAAATCGTTGTTACGGGCGATTTCAATGTACACAATTCTTCATGGCTTCAACATTCGGGCCAGTCAACACCAGAAGGAGTGTGTGTTGAGATCTTCGCTGAGTTAAACCACCTAACTCAGCTGGTCAACGAGCCCACTAGAATATCGGACGCGGTAGGTCGAGCAGAAAACACTCTTGACTTGTTTCTTACCTCTGACCCTGGTAAGTACACTATTAGTGTCCTATCTCCTCTAGGCACATCTGACCATTGTGTCATATCAGCAAATTTCTCGTGTAAAAACTCTCCAGTTAAAGAAAGAGCTCCTAAGAGAACCGTTTGGCAATACGAGAAAGCCAACTGGGACGGTCTCAATAATTACTTCAGGATCTTTAACTGGTCACTATGCTTCCTCGATAGTGACGTTGACGCCAGCGCTGATATGATCACAAGTTTGATTCTCCTGGGAATGAGAACTTTTATCCCGAATAGGGTTAAAAGCATCAGACCTAAGGAAAACGCATGGTTCGATGCGAGCTGTAAAGAGGTTATTAGGGTTAAGAAGGTAAGTTTCCGTTGTTTTAAAGCCAATCCAACTGAGGAAAACCGGAATAAGTTCAAGCAAGCCAGGAAGGCCTGCAACGCCCATATTCGACGGACCAAATTTTTACATGACCAAAAATTACGGCAAAAAATACTGCAATGTCCCAAAGGCAGTAAAAATTTTTGGTCATTTGTAAAAAATATGAGGAATTCTTCCTTTTCCTCGGTTCCTACGCTCGTTGTGAATGACACTCCATTTGTTAGCTCCTTAGAGAAAGCAAATCTCTTTGCTAGGCAGTTCGCCGCCAATTCAACTCTGCCAGTGAGTGTTATGACTCCGCCTGTACTTGAGCGAGTTAATGATTCTATGGGGCAAATCTTTATTCGCACTCGTACTGTAGCGAGGGTCCTAAAAGATCTTAACATACACAAATCTGCTGGTCCGGATGGTATCCCCGCTATTGTTCTGAAGAGGTGTTCTTCATCGCTGGCAAAACCACTGCGTAAGCTTTTTCATCTGTCCTACTCCTCAGGTCTCGTTCCGAGCGGATGGAAAACCGCATTTGTCCAGCCTATTCCCAAAAAAGGCGAATCTTCCTCACCGTCTAACTATCGACCGATTGCTCTTACGTCCCTTCTTTCCAAGGTCATGGAAACGCTGATTAATTATCAGCTCAAGAAATATCTTGAAGAACGGAAGCTTCTTAATGACCGACAGTATGGCTTTCGTAGCAATAGGTCCACTGGTGATCTCATGGTTCATCTCACCGAACAGTGGAACAAATCTTTACATAGCTTTGGAGAAAGTAAGATTATTGCACTAGATATTTCAAAAGCATTTGATAGGGTTTGGCATCAGGCTCTCTTATTGAAAATGCGTGCTTTCGGTTTGCACGAATCCCTCCTTCATTGGATTAGTAATTACCTTTCGAATCGTTCAATACAAGTTGTATTGGATGGATTCAAGTCTGAAAACCACAAAATAAATGCTGGTGTGCCCCAGGTCTCTGTTCTATCTCCAACACTCTTTCTCATTTTTATTAATGATCTCCTGTCTGCAACATCTAATCCAATACATTGTTTCGCTGATGACTCACAGACACACAGCATCGTACAATGGGGAATAAGAAACCACGTGGAATTTAATGCTTCGAAAACGCAATGCTGTCTTGTATCGTTAAAGCGAAATATACCCCCCTGCCATTATCCATAAATGGCACTTGCATCGAGGAAACTGAACATCTGGATATTCTTGGTATGTGTATCACCAACCACCATCACATACGCGATGTCGCCAAAAATGCCGCAAGATGTTTGGGTTTTCTAAGGCGATGCAAGAAGTTTTTCTCCCCCTCTGATCTGGCTGTTATTTACAAGTCTTATATACGTCCAAAGCTTGAGTATAACTCCCATATCTGGGCTGGTGCTCCTGCAACTTACTTAAGCCTCTTGGATAGTATTGAACGTAGAGCATTTAGATTGATTGGTGATATTACCATCATAAGATCATTTACGTCACTTGAACATCTTCGAAATGTTTCTTGTCTCACCCTGTTTTACCGTTATTTTAATGGTTTATGCTCTAGAGAAGTAGCCAGCTGCATTCCTCCCCTTAAACAGTTCAACCGTAATACTCGCGCTTCTAGGAATGCTCATCAATATACCCTCGAGCCCATCTTCGGTCGTACTGTCAAATATAGAGATTCGTTCTTTAGCCGTACTATGCGAATGTGAAATGCCTTACCACACTCTGTCTTTCCCAGCTATTGCAATATTCAGGAATTCAAAACCAATGTGCACCGACATCTCCTTTCAACCCCTCTCTCCCTTTCCTAGTGCTCACACTGTGTCTACATAATAAGGGTAATATATCCCCTTGAGTGTGCGCTTATTATAAAAAAAAAAAAAACAGCCATCATAAAAACCTTTGTTTCCAAATTCCTAACATAATTGATCTAATAGAAATTTATATAAACTTAAGCGTGAGTCTATTAATTAGTTATTTTTAAAATGATCTCGATTTATTATCATTTTTGAAATGCAGCAAGCAATTATGTTCAAATGTGCCACCCATGTGCGGCAGCTTTTAACTAGGATGAGACACTTTTGAACGGCAGTTTTACTAACAAATAGACACTTTTTTTACGAAATAACTGTTTTATTTCTTTTTAATAAAGAAGCCAAAAACTTAAATAAACAAACTTAAATTTACAAAAATGATTTAAATAATAATAATAAAATCAAAGACATGTCATCAACGCAGCTGTCCTCGATGGCACGGAGCGTTCATTGGTATTGGAAGTTTTGCTTCGATTGCCATTTATGGAACACATGTCTTCTTAATCGGGATAAAAGAACTTATAAGAATCTGGTTTCGTTTTGAAAAAATTGGCATCGTAAATATTGTCATCCCCCTTATTAATTTAGCCTTACATTTTATCGTTATTTTTATTGGAAGATTCCACTAATATAAAGTCGATTGGATTCAAATAGTCGTTACTGAAACTAGAACATTCTCCCTGCTCTGCTTCAACTAGATAAACTGATCATCAGCATCAAAGTTGAAATCCAGATCTGTATCACCATTCACTGAATGCGCACAACTTTTATCCGAGTCCGAGCTTGACCCCTTAGGCTTTTTAGCTTTGGCAATAGTGGTTTCTTTTAATCTTGACGTTTCATGCAGGAATTCGCAAACTCATTTTTTCTGGTGTCTCTGTTAAAATACGTAATTTTTCCTTCTTCCTTCCTCGATTAGTGTTTTGTCATATACCAGCTTCCAGGAACGGCCTTGCAATTTCAGGTGAAATTAGATTTTTCTTGAAAGTATCACGATAGTGTTCATTTGAATATTGAACATTTGATTCGTTGTTTTCAGTAAACAGTACGGGTTCAACAACTTGTGGTACTTCAGTTGCTAAAGCAACCATATTTTCCTCTACTTAAGCGTTAGAATACCCTGCCATTTGCCATTTCTTAAAAAAAATTCATAAATAATCACTTTCTTAAATATTCATATTCAAACTTACCTTAATGTGTTTTAAGATAAACGTCTGCCTCCAATAAAATTATTTTGCGATGAAAATAAATTTGGTAACTTAACTACAGTTTTTGTAACAAGTTTTCACCAAAATTGTCCTCATAATTAAAAGGGTTTTGAAATAAGAGGTTTTTTTTGATATAGGCCGATATTTCGACATCTGTCATTTAAGAAACTGTCATCTTTTGGTATTTAAAAAAGGAAACAAAAAAATACGCCATTACAGAATATGGAACTTAATGCACTCTTCAATAATGCATTGAAATAATAAACTCACTTAAAAATGGTAAGAAAAATATCAGTCTTGTGATTTAATTCCTTAAATTTAATTTTTTTCCTTCAGTCCAAAGTTAAGGATTCGTTCTAAGAACTTAAAGCTATAGATTTCGTAATGTTATGGAGGATATAAAGCCGTAAATTTGTCCATGGAAAAATTCAAGAAATCGTCATGTAAATTTTCTTCTTAACAATGAAATAAGCATCTTTCGATTCGTCGCAAAAAAGCCGCGTTGTTTTTAATTTATAAATCAAATCTTGTATTGGAAATATCATATAAGGCAGTTGACTATTTTTAGTGGTTTAAGTGATGTTGCTTTAAAAAGTGAGGGATATTTCACTTATTCTATTTGTTGACGAAGTTGTACTGATCAAAATGCGATTTTATTACTCAAGATGATTTTCATTTTAAAAGTTGACACATACTCTCTTGAACTTCATCAAGATGAAAATGTTATTTTCAATGAATGTTATGACATTGACAGTTTAGTGTTACTGATTTTAGAGTGTATTTATTTGAAAAGTTCTTAAAAGTCTTGTAACACATAAAAAGAAACCCTCACACCAACCAATTCTTATTTCCGGTGACTTGATGTTCGATTATGAGTAGTAGAAAGTTGTTTGTATTTTATTTTTCTTGTTCAACTTCCGGATGTTTTTTCAATCTCCTATAACTTTCTTTGCAGGAGGGCCTTGTTCTGCTCCCTTCTTCTATGATTTTATAGTATACTTTATAAGACCAAACGAGATGTTGATTTGAAGTCAAAAGTGGCATTAGGTGCAGATGACATTGACATTTTTTGTTTACGGATTAAAATGAATTAAGTATGTTAACTACTCTACAAGTCTCGTTACTCAAACACGAACAACTGTAAAAAACCATTTTACTTATTGAACGATTGAAATAATTTATTTTAGAGCATGCATAAAGTACAAAGTAATGTTTTCCAGCAGAATGTATTTTATACCCACATTCTCTGTATACACATGATTTCTGCATTAAAAAATTCTTCTCATTGTTCTGAAAGCTCCAGAAAAAAAAAACAATTAACCCACCCACAAGTTTTCTTTTTCAAGAATTTTTATTAAAACAAGACGCTTCTAAAATTTTGAGTAAATACTTGAAAGAGTGTTCCTTCCAATGCAAAGTGTTCTTATGCTACATACTTGCTCTCTGCTGAAGCAGAACAGTTTCTCCTTATAATTAGCTTAAACGACCCCTAAAGCTTTTTTTATTCTTGTTTTTGAATATGCTTTGTTTTTACTGTTCTTGAACATGAACAAGATATTTGCTGGGCAAGTTTGTTCACATGAAAATGGAAAGAATATGCACGATTTTGAGTTGAACATGGACTTTTTGAGGACTGTTTCTAAGTATCTACAAAATATGAATGTTTCAGCAATGCAATTAAAGGAAATGTTGAAATTTCTAAAATTTGTTAATTTACTTAAAATCTGCAACAATTTCTATGTTTTTATCTCTTTCAACTTTAAATTATTTATTTTAAGTCAAAACTTTAATAGGAAATAACGTCAGTGAATTTAGGTACACAGAGTATTGCAGGAAAATAAATATTTTTATGAAACCAAATAATTCTCTAATATAACTACATACATAGTATATGTGAAAATCGCAAGTAAAAAGATCATAAAAACACACATTTTTCAACCTCCAGGAGACTGATTATGAATTTTGAGTAGTTCTCGTTATGAAATATACTTTAACGACTTCATATATAATGTAGATCAAAAGTGACAGTGTTGCCAATTCTTCAAACTGGCTATGAAACAACAAAAAGAAAATTTAACAACTGGTAATCCATATTTAAAAAAAAATTGTTTTAGTTTTATTTTGCAATTCATTATTTAATACTTAAGATTAAACAGTTAAGCACAAATAAAATGTTCTAAGAAACATAGAACGAAAATATTTGTTAGTCCCCACAGCAGCAAATTTATAAACATAGATAACATTTGTGACTATAAATTAAGAATTGGGAATTAAAGGGAAATTAGCAAACAATACATTGGGCCCTATTTCATCAAACAGTTTCACTTTTTACTGTATAACTCTGCATTTTACTTTAAAAATTACGTTTTACCAAAAGCAAATTTTAAAAAGAGGCTGGGATGCGACCCACACTGATAACTTCCCATCCCGTCTGTCGATTTGTCTTGCTTAAAAGTTTGTCTATGTGTACTCGTATCAATTTTTACCAAATTTGCGTACAATTTTTGTAGATTATAATTTTGATGAAAAAACGAACTGTTGAATTTTTATATTAAAATTACTGAATATTGAAAACAATATTTTCTGTGAAATAAAATAAGTTTGAAGCCAATATTTTAAATTTTTTAGTATTGTTTTCTTTCTTCTTTAAATTCGATTTTTTCAAAATTTTATCGAATGCTGAGAACAATATTTCTTATAAGAACAAATTAGTTTGAAGCCAATGTTTCAAAGGGTTGCAAAGATATTTGAGTCGAAATTCAATTTTTAATAACTTTTGTTAATTTTTTTTTAGGTTTTTATTTTTTGTAAAAAAACTGTCAATTAAATATTTCTCAAAATTTAACTGAATGTTAAAAACAATATTTTTTATAAGATAAAATAAGATTGAAGCCCAAATTTCAAGTTTTTGAAAAGATATTTGAATTGACATTCAATTTTTACCAATTTTGAGTATGATTTTTTTTGATTTTTAGTTTTTATAAAAAAAAACTGTAAAATCGATTTTTCTCAAAATTTTATCAGATGTCAAAAACATTATTCTTCGTTGCAAAAAATTGTTTTGGAGATGAAATCATATTATAGTCTTAAAATTTTGGAAGTGACAATTTTTTTCAGTTTTTTCGATTTATAAAAAAAACCGTTAAATGGAATTTTTCCAAAAAATATACTTGTTTGGTATCACATTACAGTTTCTTATATACAATTTAATTCAAGTCTCTAGCGTTTTTGGTTCGTAAGATATTTAGGGTTAACCAAAATTTTCACCTTTTTTTCAAACTGCTATGGTAAATAAAACCACCCACGCAATTTTCTTGAAAGCCCTTTCTGCATTTTTTTGCCTTATTGTCAGTATAACAATATTTATTTGAAGTCCGTATCTCTTCTGGTTCTTGAGCTATTGAGGACGAAAAAAACGTCTGGTACGTACGGACGTACAAACGTACGTACACACGCACGCACAGACATCTTTCTAAAAATCTTTTATTTGGACTCTAGGGACCTTGAAACGTCGAGAAATGTCAAAATTTTTAATTTGACAAATCGGACCCATTACAATAACTTCCTATGGGAAGTTAAAAAGAGTAAATTTTTGAATCGAAAAGTTTTCCTATTTGCAAAATACTTTTCACGAAACTAAAATTTGAAAAGTGCAAAGTCTTTTTTGAAAAGTGAAAAGTTTTGTTATTTTGCAAAACATTAAATTTTTTTTTCATATACAATACATTTTGCAAATTATATTTACAAAATGAAGAAGTAAATTGAAGTTAAGGAAACAATGGGCAGTTTGTATAATTTTGAAGATTTTACTACACATTTTTAATCTTATGGTGAACGCGTTGATTCATCTTAATTTCCAAAAAGACTGATGTAGAAGTTTTTTAATCAAACAAAAATAGTAAATCAGAAATTATATAGAAATTTATTTTTTAATCAGAAACAATAAAAAATTATTATTTATTATAAAAACTCTTGGTTTGATTCATTTGTAAATTCTGATAACGATAATTGCAACTCTCGTTCTTATTAACTTCCCATAGGAAGTTATTGTAATGGGTCCGATTTGTCAAATTGAAAATTTTGACATTTCTCGACGTTTCAAGGTCCCTAGAGTCGAAATAAAAGATTTTTAGAAAGATGTCTGTGCGTGCGTGTGTACGTACGTTTGTACGTCCGTACGTCCGTACGTCCGTACGTCCGTACGTCCGTACGTCCGTACGTCCGTACGTTCGCGACGTTTTTTTCGTCGTCCATAGCTCAAGAACCAGAAGAGATATCGACTTCAAATAAATTTTGTTATACAGATAATAAGGCAGAAAGATGCAGAAAGGGCTCTCAAGAAAATTGCGTGGGTGGTTTTTTTACCATAGCAGTTTGAAAAAAAGGTGAAAATTTTGGTTAACCCTAAATATCTTACGAACCAAAAACGCTAGAGACTTGAATTAAATTTTATATAATATATTGTAACGTGACACAAAACAGGTATATTTTTTGAAAAAAATCAATATAACGGTTTTTTTTATAAATCAATAAAAGTGAAAAAAAAAATTTGTCACCTCCAAAATTTTACGACCGAAATATGATTTCATTTTTAAAACAATTTTGTGCAACGAAGAATAATGTTTTTGATATCTGATAAAATTTTGAGAAAAATCTTATATACAGTTTTTTCTACAAAAAATAAAAACCTAAAAAAAAATGTATAAAAGTTGGTAAAAATTGATTTTCGACTCAAATATCTTTTCAAAACTTGAAGATATTGGCTTTAATTTACATTTATCTTTCAAAACATCTTGTTGTCAACATTCAGTTAAAGTTTGAAAAAAATCGATTTGACAGTTTTTGTAAAAAAAATTAAAAACCGAAAAAAAATTAACAAAAGTTCGTAAAAAATGATTTTCGACTCAAATATTTCTTAAAACCTTTGAGGCAATAGGTTCTAACTAATTTTTTCTTATAAGAAATATTGTTTTCGACATTAGGATAAATTTTGAGAAAAATCGAATTGACAGTTTTTTTACAAAAAATAAAAACCTGAAAAAAAATGTATAAAAGTTGGTAAGAATTGATTTTCGACTCAAATATCTTTTCAAAACTTGAAGACATTGGCTTTAATTTACATTTATCTTTCAAAACATCTTGTTGTCAACATTCAGTTAAAGTTTGAAAAAAATCGATTTGACAGTTTTTGTAAAAAAAATTAAAAACCGAAAAAAAATTAACAAAAGTTCGTAAAAAATGATTTTCGACTCAAATATTTCTTAAAACCTTTGAGGCAATAGGTTCTAACTAATTTTATCTTATAAGAAATATTGTTTTCAACAGTTGGTAAAATTTTTAAAAAATTCGAATTGACAGTTTTTTTACAAAAAATAAAACTTTAAAAAAAAACAATACTTAAACTTGGTAAAAATTTACTTTCGGCTTAAATAGATTTTCCAAAATTTAAAATATTGGCTTCAAACTTATTTTATTTCAGAGAAAATATTGTTTTCAATATTCAGTAATTTTTAGATAAAAATCCAACAGTCCGTTTTTTTCATAAAAAATAAAATCTACAAAAAATAGTGCGCAAATTTGGTAAAAATACATATAGACAAACTTTTAAGCAAGACAAATCGACAGACGGGATGGGAAGTTATCAGTGTGGGTCGCATCCCAGCCTCTTTTTTATAATCTTCTGAGTTTAGTTTTATATATTTCTACCTTTAAAAGTTTTGTTAACACATTAAACTCGTCTTAACCAAATTGTATATTTCATTTTAATCGAGGATGAACTTTTTCTCGAAGAAGATGTAATTTTAAATTGAGAAGCTTGACAAATATTCTCGGAGAGTAGAATGTCAGCTCCGTCTCCATCTTCTTCTGGCATATTTAGCCCTTTAATGACCGGTGAATCTTCTCGAATTATGTCGAGAATCGCTTCATCGACAACATCAAATATTATAGATTTTACACTTACAATTAAGTTTTATTTAAAATTTTGAGGGATGTTGCTTTTGGTAACATATCTTCCCAATGTTCTTATTTTTTTATTTTGTTAGAGCGGGATACTGAATTAAATGAAAAGAATATCCTTTATAAAAAAGAGAACAAAGTATGATAAATCTTTAAGTACCAACATTAGCATTAAAAAATTACCTTTTTATTTAAAAAACCTCCAAGACGGTATACTTTAAATTATTGTCTTGACTTATTTTGCATTATTTACTATTATATTAATGTTAATGTTTTTGATCTTAAAAACACTTTTCAAAATATGAATTATTGCAAAGTTCTATTTAAAATTGGTTAAAAGTAAAATCTTTTCAAATAAAGTCTGACTAATTGAAACGGGAAAAGTCTTTTCACTTTGCAAATTGTGTACTTTTCAGGGTATTATATTTCGCAAAGTTGCAAAGTGAAAGGTGTTTGGTGAAATAGTTGAACAGAAAATTCAAAATTTTCGCATTTAGTTTTTACTACTAATTTTGTTATTTTGACATACCAAAAACCTTAAACGCTTAAATCATAGTAGGACATATTGATTTAAAAGCCGGCTAAAAGTAAGTGATGTAAGCGTGATGTCAATGGGGCTTTTGTGAGTATTGAGGCAGAGGTACAATTAACTAACGGCAATTATTAAATATTATTAATAATTAAATTTCCACCACTTTTCTTTCGTTAAATTGGTTTCAAGTTTTCATAAAGACTCAAAACGTAGAAAACATATCCCGACGAATTTTAAGTTCCCTAAATTCTTATTAATAAACAGGTAATTGTTAAGTAATACTCTTTTAAATAAAAGCATTTTAAGACCAGTTGGTTATGAGAGTTCGTTTACTAAATCCCGGGTCACAACTTTTCGAATCACAAAATCCAGCAATTTCAATACTAAGTCAATAGTATGGATATATGAATATGGATTTATTAACTTTCTATGGAAAATTATGTCAAATTCAAAATTTTGACATCTAGTACTTTTCAAATCAAAGACTTTAGAGAGTTGCCCATGCACGTACAATGTGTACGTACGTTTGTGCGTCTGTACGTTCGGACACATTATTATTTACCTCCAAAATAATTGCATGCAACAAAGAAAAATGTTTTTGACATCTGCTTAAACTTTGTGAAAAACCGAAGTAATTAACTTAAAGATAATGTCACCTATTTCATCATTTCAGAATATTATTTTCAATATTCAGTAATTTATTTCGACTCAAGTATTTTGAGAATAAAGAAAGATATTGTCTTAAACCTTTCTCATCTCACACAATATGTTGCTTTTAATATCTTGTAGAATTTTAGAAAAAAGAAAGGAGGGCACAGATTGGAAGATATCAGTGTGAGTGTTGTTTTTTATGAGCTCAAAGTTAATTTTATGGTTACTTTAGAAAATTTAGAGATTAGAGCTTCGATTTCAATATTAATTTGCGAGCAGCTGAGATATTGTGTTAAATTTTATTCAAGTTCATTTTTAAATATTCTAACTGAGACTAACATTTTAAGTTTAAGTTTAAGTACCATGCGTCATTGTCGGTTGTTGTTGGGTAGGATTAGGGAAAGGATCCGGTGAGGGATTCCGGGCTTCTCTGATAGCTTCAACCTCTGTTGTGCCGCGGGCTGGCGGTTACGTAAAAGGTGCCGAAGGTTTCATTTGCCGATATTCCAAATGGGGCAATCGTTATGGACAGCACATCTAGGTATCTCATCTGGTCATCTGGTGTTGAGTTGCCTGTAAATTATTTAATTAAAGGCAACTTAACAAAAGGGTTTCGATGAGTTGGGATTTTCCTTAGCATGTTAGTGCTTAGGTGGTGGAGGTATGCATCGATTGGCACGATGCCAGCAGCTTCGTAAAGACGTTTATTGCTATAAAAGCGAACGGAATTTGGTTTCCTATAGAAAGAAGTGAAAGCTCTGAGAACCTTACGTTCAAAAACTTGAATCTTCTTCATGAAGGTGGGACTTATTGTATACTATGTAGGATTGTATGCAAAGTAAGAGCTTCGTCCGGGTTTGAAGACCGCCTCTTTTGCGTAAGAGGGGGCGTAAGAGAGAGAAGGCACATTTTGCCTTTCGAAGGGCATATTTAGCGTATTGTTTGAATTTGACTCTCTCAGAGAATTAGATTCCAAGATATTTCACGCTTTGGTTGGGTCTTACTATAGTATTGTCAGCGAGGGTAAAGGATAATAGATTACATCTAGTTGCTAAACCATTCTTTAAGGCTGTTCTGAGACACGTTAGCTCTGTTTTGGAGGGGTTGATCTTAATTCCCAATTGGAGGTAATACTCCCAGGGTCTAAAAATGTGCTCTTTCATTCTACGGAGCTACTGTACGTTACTGAGTCGTCAGCAAATAAAAGTGTCGTTGTTAGTGGGATATTGATCAGCTGATCGAAGGTGTAGAGATTGAACAAGTCAGGTCCAAGAACCGATCCTTGAGCAACCCCCGCTAGGGCATTACTAAGAGTGGAATGAGTGTTTCCTATTGAAACGTAAAACTTACGTTTTGAAAAGAAACTATGTACAATACGGACAAGGTGGGCAGAAAATTGAAAAGATTTCAGCTTGAAGACTAGACCTTCTTTCCAAACGGAATCAAATGCTTTGTTAATATCAAGCAGGCAAGCTATAGTCGTTTGGTCTTTGTTAAGACCAAAAGTTGTGTCAGCGTGAAGCTGACCTAGTGAGCGAAGTTTTCTGAGGATCAGCAGTTCAAGAAGTTTGCTGAGATTAGGAAACAAGGATCTAGGGCGAAAGTCATTCACACTACTTGCTCCTGGCTTTTTGTGGAATGGAAATATTTTTGCTCTTTTCCAACTGTCGGGAAAATAATTGTTGTTGATACAATTATTAAGAATGATTGTAAGGGGTTCTGGGGTTTGAGTAGTTAGTCTCGAAACCTCACTATTGACATTAGCCAGGAAGTCGGACAGGTAAAAGGGAAGGTTAGGATTGAAATTGCTTTCAAATTTGTTATAAAAGGCAGTAACCTTTTCTCTATCACACGATAGGGAAGTACCATCGAGTTGTAGTTCATTATTCAGAGGATATTTCTTAGCTACTATTTTGTTTATTTGTTTTAACGTATCTCGACCGGGTTTAATGACGTTGAGTCTTTTCCTAAATTGTGAATCAATAAATGAATTAGTACTTTGATTTATAAGTGCGGTTAAGCATTTTAATTGGGGAAGAACACGTTGATATTCATTTCCGTGTGTACTCAAAGTACAATGAAATATACTTTGAAGAATTTTCCTAAGTTTTTGCCGATATTTATAAATATTAAATATGTGTTCGGGAAGGACGTTGTATTTTGAGAAGGAAACTCGGGGTTGTGCTTGTTCAGCAAGAGTGTCTGTTATGTTTCTAGGAAATTGATAACAGAATCGATTTGTAGGTTGTTTAAATTGTAGGATGTACTGAGGGATTGATTTTTTAATTTATCCGTTAAGGAACCTTGAAAAATATTCCAGTTGGTTCTGCTGAGATTAATAAAATCTGGAGCTTTGGTAGCTAGTATATTAATTTCGGTCAGGGCACGGATAATAAGCTTGACAGCTAGATGATCAGAGTCTGAAACAATAGTTGTGCAAGCGAAATTCTCAAAAAAGGGAATCCTACAAATAATGTTGGGTACAGTCCCTTTTTTGTTCCATAGTAATTGTGGCACCAATTATTGAGAATCAACGAGAACGAAGTTTCTTTATTATATTATTGATATATTCAATACGAAGTAGACTTATCTGATTCCTTTAATTTTTAAACGAGGTCTGGCTGAATTCTGAGTTCCAATTCGCTTTTGTATTTGAGAAATATCTATTTAGAAAATCATTTAGTTTTTCCAAGAACTCGCTTTAGGTATGTTTTATGAGGCGGCATATCATAAACGAGATACAAACCTTAAATTTCTTTGGTGCGTTGTCGATTGCGTAGGGTTACTGGTGGTAAGGGCTTTATTTCAACTTTCTATAGTGCTTAAGTGCATCTTCAAAAATTTAATCCAATCTCCAGACAGGCCCGAATGTAAAAAGTTGTCTTTTTAAAACAACAGCCCCGATCCAAAAACGATTTTTTTCTTGAAAATATAAAATCACCGATGAAATATTTTTGAAAAACGTTAAAAAAGAAAGTCATCAAATATTTTTTCAACAATTATTTTGGTCAGAAATATTTATCCACAACTATTTTGGACAAATGTCAAAAAATGGCTAAACTATTGGAAATAGTCTATCATATCTTTCTAAATATAAAGAAGGCTTTACCGTTTTATCCGAACTAACAGTCCCTTAAAGCATTTTATCAAACAAAAAATTTGAGAACTAACAAATCTTTCTTTCGCTATTTAAATATAATTTATCAGTGGGATATCTTGCGGACGGAAGTCGAAAAACAAAATCTGTCACATATAATAATTTAAGACTGATCAAAATAGGATGCGTTTTAAAAGGTTCAACAATAGGTCTTTTCCCGAAAACCATTCGACTAGTGAATTTTAATAAACAATTTTGTTTATGGTACATTCAACATGAAAAAACTGCATTAAAAACGGAAATGAAAGAAAAACAAGAATGGCAACCCTCTCTATG
Source organism: Eupeodes corollae (assembly GCF_945859685.1). NCBI lineage: Eukaryota > Metazoa > Arthropoda > Insecta > Diptera > Syrphidae > Eupeodes > Eupeodes corollae. Next base: position 40,083,100 of record NC_079147.1, read on the forward strand.
GAAATGGAATTCGAGTTTTTATTTTATTTTTTGTCAAGTAATATGCATCAACATCAAATCAAAAGTTGAACATGAACTCTAAGTCAACAAGCAAGTTATTTTTGGAAGTGGAGCCCTATCCCGTCCCCATGTCCTCTTCTAAAAAAAAAAACAAAATATACCATACACTATACAAAGAGTACCAACAAGCTATACACTACACTATACACACCCTTTAAAGGACAAGATTGCGGGAGCAAGAAATTATTGAGTGGTTACGTTGGCACTTAAGAGTAACCATGAATTGGGGTGTACCACTGTACCTGTGCTCTGTGCTCCGTGCTCCGTGCTCTGTGCACAACCGGGTGACATTGAAAGCTTACAAAATTTACCCGTTTCATATTCGTGCATCAGATGGAAGAACAAAAATCAGTTTCTGAAGGCGAAGGCGAAGCGCCAAGCGCAGGAAAAATGTATTCTGTAATAGGTGATGTTGATGAGATGTTGCTACATTCTTTTGGGGCATGACATGTGAAGGGTTCTTGAGCGTTCATCCCTCGTGAGCAATGCATTGCAAACATAGCCACACACATAAAGCCCATAAAAACTTGTGTATATAATATATGCTTCAAAAAAAGTGAGGAAATGATTACAAAAAATAAAATAAAACTGTGTTATGTACATATAATGTAGGTAAGGTACATTTTGTAATGAGGAAAGGAAACAACAGGACTTAAGTTCTTCGCTCCCGATTCCAAAACATATGTATAGATACATTTGTATGGAGGTGTATGACGCTGCGAGGTTAAGTATGCAACAAAATACCGTGAGTTTGCATTGAACGAACAAAAACTCACCAAAATAGAAATACAAAAAAAAACATATACATTTTTTTTATATATTCTTTAGGGATCATGCGATGGTTGTTTTTAGAATGGGAGGGCTGGAGTTTTTAAGCTTCAAAAAGGAAAAGATATAAAAGTTGATACGTTTGTCTTTACCGATTTGTTCCCCATATACATATTCTGTTGGTTTCACGGTTAGGGTCAAGCATATTATTATAGGCAAGGGTTTAATATATCAAACAGAAACAAAACTTAAGGTACTTTGACATTTAATACTTAATGGATATATGCAATGCCTAAAGGTAAAGGTAAGATAAGGTACCTACGAGTGTAGAGAGTATGTTTGTTCTTTGATGTTCATTCAACCCTCACGAAGAGGCTTTGTATATTGTGTCTTGTATAGCCTATTGTAAAAGCAGGGATAGTATATCAAACGCAGGTTTATCTATTCTAATAAAATGAAATATAGTGAAGTAGAAAGACTCAATTCAATGTTGTGTGTGGTTCCTAAAGGTTAATCTACTTAAAGGAATCCCATATAAAAAAGTTCACTACTTTGTGGTTCGTTTTTGTTTGTTTTTCTTCATTCAACCAAATGGGTTTGTAATTTTCCAAAAAAAAAGTACTTAATGAAATTGGAAAACATTCTTTGAACAAGTTTCGTCAGCTCAGACAACCGCATTCAACATTTTCTTTTACTTTGAATTACTGTCATTTGATGTGCATTTTAATCCCAATTGAACTAGGAACTAAAATGACGTGAAAAACGACAAATTCAAAGTAATGGTAAAACCTTTGTTTAGTGTCTTTGTGATTTTCTAAAATTTGTTGTTATTATTCATAATATATATAAATTGTGATTAAGCATTTTAAGGTACGAACCTTGATTATTGAAAACCTGAAATAAGAGTTTAGACTTCCGAAGTTTTACATATTATAAAGATGTGTTCCAACTTATCAAGTGGAACATGGATAACCGAATAGACCATTTCTTTTCTGTTGTGGGTAGCTTCAGCGGACATGGTGTTCAAAAGCTCTGTTAATAAATTAAACTTCTACTTTTCGAGATTTAGAGATGTGTGCAAGATATTGTAGTTCATTAAAAGTTGGTCCTGTGGTGCTGATTAAAAGTAGTTAAGAAATATCTTGCTATAAACAGTTTAAGAGCAATAAGACTGCGGAATCCAATTGACTTTCATCGGAGCTCTTCCAAAACTGGAACATCAATAACGTACGGGTAGATGAATGCATAACACAATGTCCTACAAAAATTCAAATTTAAGACTTTTTGGACAACAGCTTAGACTACCAAAATCTCATTCCAGTTGTTGAGACGGTTTTTGCAAATTTACTGAAGGCAATTAATCCGTATCCGCCTAGTGTGACAGATTCTTCATCAGTTTACTATTAATTGTTGGTATTACGGATACTAACCGTTCGGATGAAATTGTTTGTGAAACTATACTTAGACAACCAAAAAATATCTGTTATTGGTGAAAGAAAACTTACAAATAAATTGGGTTACTTTAGATTTGAAAATGGAACCTTTTTTATTAAGAAAGCAACAATCAAACTGAAAATTTCACCAGAGAAATAATCAATCAAGAAAAAGTACACTATTATGCAGGCTACTAAAATATCTGTCTTCACCCTTCCGCGACTGAGTGGTCAAATTACGTCTTTATATTCCAGCGCGATATATCTAGGAGTCATTCCAGGTCCCAAACTAAACTGAAAAGTGGACAATAAAGAACATAATAAGAATAGCTTGCATTTACTTTTACGCCTGTAGACAAGCTTTTTGTAGAAAGTGGGGTCTTCAATCGAAGATGATTCTGTAGATGTACAAAGCCGTTTCTTGACCTTTTTAATTATTTATAATTCGTTAAAAAATAAAACAATACTTCGCAGAATGTTGGGAGAAAAATCAATAAGATTTTAATTTTCATCCAAATTATTTAAAAGAAAAATACGAATCACTAAACAGGGATGAGCCGCATCTTACTTTGTCACCTTCGGCAAAATTAATCAAATCTCCCATAAATACACTAGAAATTGAAAGCAGTTTGCGTTCTTCAAAGGGTAAAACCCGAGGATTCGATAGAATTTCTTATTCTATGCTAAAAAACTATCCACCTTGTCTTAGAACAAAGCTATTGAATTTATACAAAATCATTTTCGACAAAGGAATAATTCCTCAAACATGGAAAGTTGCGACTATCGTTCCTATACCTTAACTAAACAAAAACCACACTACAGTATTAGGGTACGGTCCGATATCCCTTCTCTCTTGCTCTTCAAAAATTTTAGAAAAAATCATCTCTAAACGCCTTTCTTGATTTTTTGAAAGAAACAATTTAATAGACAAAAGGCAACTAGCTTTTAAAAAAGGAAGAAGTACTATTGACTCACTCCTACATTTGGATACCTTCATATCGTCAGCTTTTGACAAACTTGGTGCTCATGTCATATTAAATCAACTTAGGCAATTCAAAATTGGAACTAAAATATTTAGCTACGTTAAGGGTTTTCTAACAAATCGAAAATTTCGGGTAAAAACCAATAATATTTATTCTTCTATATATAATATAAAGAATGGCATCCTACAAGGATCACCGCTATCAGTCACTTTGTTTATAGTTGCTTATGAAATAAGTAGAATCATTAATCACTCACAAATATCACACGTTCTTTATGCAGATGACTTAATACTGTTCTCAAAATGTAAAAACTTAACACAATTAGCAACAATTTTCTCGGATATTATTTATAACCTGTTAGAATGGGGAGACACATCAGGCTCCAAAGTATCTATCTCAAAATGTGAAATTTTACATGTATGCAAAAAATATAGTTGTCAGAAATGTTGTGAACGCGTAAGCCTAAACAATAATTGTGTTAAAAATGTAAATTATTAAAAAATATTTGCTAATATATTTGATTCAAAGTATAGCTTTAAGGATCATTGTATTTACATGAAAAAGAGCCTTACTACCAGGGTTAACTTAGTAAAGTATTAATCCTCCAAAAAAGTAACTGTCATATTAATACTACTATTAATGTTGCTCGATCTATAATACTTTCCAAAATCGAATACGGCCTATCTATATATGGAAAATATTTTAAATCATAAATGCAGCTTATAAAAACACCATACCATACTGCCTGTCTTGGAACGTTTCGCACAACTCCCATACAAAATATTTTAACCGAGGCCGGACTCCCTTCACTTACCACCAGAATCCAGTTTCTTACCTGGCATATAATCCAAAAAAATCAACTCACCATACCCCACACCTATTCATGACGATGCCACGAAATTGCTGAAGCGGAAAAAAATCAGAAATATTCCTCAGATCTCCAAAAAGCTCTTCAATCAGCTACTGACCTCAACATTCCAATCGCCAAAGAAAGTAAATCGAAAACCAATCTTCCTACATGGAATTTACCTTACTGCACCATAGTCTCTAAACTTACAGAATATCCAAAAGCAACTACAAACAATCTGTATATAAAGCAATGTTCCTTGATAAAAGAAAGCTATACAAAATTGGGTTGGCAACTTTGGTTTTCCGACGCGTCCAAAACAAAATACGGAGCTTCTTTCGCTGTAGTGGATGGAAACGGCTCTATCATCAGCAAAGGCTTGCTACACTTTACATCATCCATTTTTATACTAAAGGCAATTGAAGCTGCAAAAAACAATTATTTTCACTGATAGCCTGTCATCAATTAATGCCATCAAAAACATTAACTACAACTCTATCATTATTGCTGATATTCGTGACAAACTTATTACGAAAGAAAACAGCCTTAGATTGGTTTGGGTACCAGGCCACGCAGATATCGTTGGTAATGAAAACGCAGACATAGAAGCCAAAATATCCGACATTAATATAAGATCAGTTAAAGAAATTATTCTTTATAAATATATACATGTTCTTCCATTACAAAATTAGCGAAAAGTCCTGGTAGTTAGTTTTTAATTGTTAATAATGTAGTTTATTTATATTTCAATAAAATAATAATAATAATAATTCGTTAATTACTAACGTTAACAATTTTTATATAATTAAAATCTAAAAAACTTAAACTAGACTGTTAAAAAATATTAATTTGCAATTAATACTTTTTATATCATCATTTGGTGAATTATACAAAAGTGAAATTTGTTATAGATTTCAATTAATTGATTTAAGGGGCTATATACACCATAGTTTTATCTACTAAAATTAGTATGCAATGGTTTCTGGAGTCTTATACTTCAACGACTAAAACTAAAGTGTAAACTACCGAGAACTGATGGTGATGAAATTTGTGCGTTTATTATTCCAACAATAAAACAAAACTGCAAGTACTTCCTATGATTTGTCAAAGAAGGAAGATTTATGAGAGAAAGTCTTTGTAAATAAGGCGGTAATTTATGAAAACCAAGTATATTCCAGGACTAGTCTTACAAATGAAACAAAAAGTAAATTTAAAACATATGGATCACGGAAATCACGGCTAAATCTATTAATTAAACCCAGAACTCTATTTGCTGTTTTAACTATGAAGTTAATATGTTCATTGAATGTTAGTTTAGGATCTAAAACAACACCTAAGTCAGAAAATACATATGCTTTACTTAAAGGACAAGAATCAAACATGTAACTAAAAAAGATTGGAACTTTTTTGCATGTAATACTCATGGTCAACATTTAAAACAAGACGATTATTACTGCACCATTCCCTGAATAATATTAAGTCTTCTTGCAAGAGAAGACAGTCAGATGTAGAGTTAATTTTTTTTTAATTTTAATGTCATCAGCATATATTAGGACAGACGAATTTTGTATGATCGAAACCAAGTCATTTATAAATAAAACAAATAGAATAGGACCAAAGTGACTACCCTGGGGGACACCGGAATTCACAACAAATGCACCTGAACCCTCATTACAAAATTTAACACCATAAAGTCTATCTTGCAAATATGAGGAGATCCAGCTTAAGAAACTGTCGTATAAACCTTGCTGTGATAGTTTTAAAAGTAATGTCTTATGACACAATTTATCAAAGGCCTTGCTGAAATCAGTAAAGATACAATCTACTTGTTCACGTTTTTCAAAAACATCTAAACAAAAGGACGTAAATTTAAAACATTAGTAACAGTTGAACGCTTTTTAACAAAACCATGCTGGTTATTATAGATAATTGAACTACAGTGAAAAGAAAGGACGCTACAAACGGTTGATTCAAATAGTTTAGGTACCACAGATAGATTAGCAATAGGTCGGTAGTTCATTATTTCGTTTTTAGGACCTTTTTTGTTTACTAGTATTATGAAGGATCATTTCCACATAAAAGGTGACAGCGAGTTACTAAAGGACGTGTTGAAAATAACACATAACGGGTGTGCTAAATACGCAGCACATTTCTTTAAAATGGATGATAGGGACCTGTCCGAGTTATTACGATCAAGTATAAGGACTAAATAAGAGGAGTCAATAAACTCCAAGTCCGAGATAGAGTTGTTTACCCATGTTTCCGTGAATATCATGATATCGTGAGGAAGATTGTTAATGTTTTTGAAAACCATGTTGGTCTTTGTCCGAAGTCCATTTACATTTTGGTAGTAGATTAGTACCTTTGACCTTTTTTGTCATATGGATTGATTGTAAGGTGGCTTTGGCTTAACATACTTACTTACTTAAGGTGGCGCTACAGTCTAGTGTGAACTAGGGCCTCATCCAACAAACTTCTCCATCTAGCTCGGTCCCAAGCTAGTCTCCAGTTTCGCGCTCCAAGTTGGGTGAGGTCACCTTCCACTTGTGCGCGCTACCTAATCCGCAGTCTTTCTCTACTGCGCTGTCCTGTCGGTGCGGATTCGAAGACTTTCCGGGCCGGAGCATTGGTTTTCATGCGCTCTACGTGACCCAGCCATCTTAGTCGTTATGGACTTTTATCCTTCTGGCTAAGTCTACGTCGCTGTACAGCCCGTACAGCTCGTCGTTCCGTCTTCTCCTCCGCTCCCCTTCGATGCATACGGGACCGTAGATCACACGGTCTTTCGCTTAACAAGAAATACAAAATCTAGAAACTAAAGAAGGTCCAAAGAATAGTCAGTGTCGGCGATACAGAACAGAACAATAAGGTGCTATTTGTTTTGTTGCTATTTTAAAAGCCAGGAAAAACGCCTGAAGTTGTTCGGTTTTCAGAAAATTTAATACTTTGTGTCCTTTATTTTTAAAAACCATTTTAAGTCTAAAAGAGAGTGAATGAACTAGCTCTGCACATTATGTTGGTTCAATTCTATTCCACTCTTCTAGAAGAATCCTTTCCAGGTCAGTTTTGTTGGAAACATCGTGTTTTCTTAGATTTTTGTTGAGATGTTCCCACAGGCACTCAACGTAATTTATGTCGGGACTTTGAGGTGGAGTTTCTATGATGTGGGAACAGTTATACAAAAGCCAGGATCAAACCCTATAAGCTTTGTGCTTGGGATCATTATCTTGAAAAAATTGCCAGCGATCACTGGAGCCAAGCTTTTGGACAGATAATGGTAAATTTGGCTTCAAGATGTCTAAATAAACATGTTAATTCATAATTCTGTCTATAAAATGTAAAACACTTGGCCATGGTGTGCAGAAAAAGATCTCCAAACCATCACCGAAACTAGCTCTTCGTTAGTATTTCTCCGCACATATTGTTTGCCATCAGACCCAAAAATATAAAAATTTGCTTTCGTCTGCGAATAAAACATCTTTCCAAAACAAAAAAAAAAAACGTATAGGCATTGATAATCTTTAGCGAACTTTAATCTTTTCGTCTTATTTTGGGGCTTTTGCGTAACTCTTCTCCCATTCAATTCCGCTTTACGAAGAACATTCCTAGTGGTCGATGGGCATGTTATCCCGGTCCTTTTTCGCAATGTCAAAGAGCTTTGGCGCGCTCAAAAATGGATTAATTTTCACTTTTCTTAAAATTGTATTATTTGATGTTTTTGGTTTGTTTTCAATATTTTTAGTTGTATGAAAACGTTTATCAACAATTTTCGCTATATCTCGCACATATTTTCCATCTTGCGAATGTTTTATAAATAATTTTCTCACTTCGGGAGTCGTTAGGCCTCTTTATCTTCCCATTTTGAGCTTTATAATGATATGACCATAAATTGAAGCTTTACTTTCGCGAAGTTCCCCTTAAACAATCTAAAGTACGCGTTTAATGAAGTTGGTAACGATTCAAATATTTTGTTAGTTTTATTCACACGAGTGAATTTCTTTATAAGATTTTTTGTTTTACCTTGAACTTGTTTTTTCGAACGACAGATTGTAACGTTATTGAGGATTAAGTGTTATTTTTGAAGCTGAAAACAGTAGTGTCTTTACATGGTCTTAACACTTTTAATACTGATACTCGAATTTTATTTAATCGAACATTATTTGTTGCAGAATTCGCTCTCAGTATGCAACGGTAATGACCAGAACATTTATTTAAAGGCCATCTTTTTACATTAGTAAACTTATATAAACTTGTCGTATCCTGACACCCAAAACTTTTTATTCTTTTAAATAAATGTATTTAAGTTTTGAGCAGGGATCTTTCCTCTTAAAACATCGATATTGGTATACAAATTTTAAACAATGTGGTGAATTGTTTCCAAAACCACATACATTTGGTTAATTTGTATTTTATAATTTCTTTACTATGAGTCTTTTTAAGTGTTGAAATATGTAAAGATTAAAAGCTTTGCCCTAGATACAAATCTTAGTTATTAACAATAATTTGTTTTTACACTCTTTCCCAAAGTATGATCGAATTGAAATTTTAAAGCAATGATAGTGAAGATCTGCTATAAATTCTACAAATTAAATTTTGAAAAAAAATCAGGCAACAATCATTTTTTTTTTTTAACTTAGCACAAGTTCAAATGGTCGCCAGCTCTGAAAAAATCTACACAAAATCGGAATCGGAAAGACAAAATTCGGTGCTGTTGAGGACATTGATGGTAATAAACTTAATGAAAAATTAATTTCTTCTCCACCGCCACAGGTCCCACAAATTTAGCCTTCAATTTCTTTTACTGGCCAACGCGACAGTAATGATCCTGATTTTGAATTTTCTGCAGTGGATAGTGCTGATGTAGTCGGAAGTGTTCTTTCTATTTAGTCAAAAGCTGTTGGGCTTGATATACATCCTAACTTTTTATGTATGATATTGCGAGTTGTATTGCCATATATCACTTTTGCTTTCAATACTATTCTGACGTCCTCGATATACCCTGAGTCATGGAAAGTAGCTTGAGAATCATTCCACTTCCCAAAAACGCTAAAAGATATGAATTCAGACCTATTTCTGTATTGCCATTTTTGTCGAAAATTTTTGAAAGGATCCTTCAAAAGCAAATTAACGTCTTTCTACCTACACACTCACTGCTTCACCCTTATCAATCTGGTTTTGGGAAGAAACATAGCTGTGTTACTGCAGTTTTAAACGTTACTCATGACATTAGAAAAGCATAAGATAAGGACTAGGTTACGTTTCCAGTTTTGTTGGATTTTTCGAAGGCTTTCGATTCCGTTAATCATGTCAAACTATGTAGAAAGCTCACGCAAATTTTTTTATTTTTCATCTAGTGCAACTAAATTAATATTTTCTTATCTAACTGATAGCAAGCAAGCAGTGCAAGTTGGTGACACCCTGTCAAATTTTTTGCCGAACGCCACTGGTGTACCACAAGCTTCCATACTGGATCCTATCTTGTTTTCTGCTTATGTAAATGAACTTCCATCTTCATTAGTTAATTGCAGCTCTCACTTGTATGCTAATGACGTTCAGCTTTACTTCAGCTGTCCATTTGGCCTTATTGAACATGGAGCATTCCGCGTCAATGAATTCCTGAAGAGAGTTGCAAATTGGTCTTTGTCAAACGGACTTGAACCCAAAAAATATAAATGTCTTGTAGTTAATAGAAAATCTCTTGATCTTTCTTATTTTCCAACGATTGTTTTGAGCAATGTTCCAATCGAATATGTGGATACAGCAAAGAATCTTGGTGTAACTTTTAATCGTCTTTTGACTTGGGATGATTATATAAATGGACTCGTTGGTAAGGTTTATGGAATACACAATCTTTCACTCCATTGTCAAATTTGCATTTGCTTCTCGCTAAAACGTTGGTTATTCCTATCCTGGTTTCTGGCTGTGAAATCGATTGTAACTGCAGTTTCACGAGCAGGCGAAAACTTAATGTAGCTTTCAACTCAATCGTTTGTTATGTTTTTGGATTACGTAAATATGATAGGATATTTGACATGTCTTTCGTAAAATATATAGAACTATGTAGTTTGATTTTGCTCTCCGACATACTTATCGCACACCAAGCACAATATTGTTTTGACAGAGTAAAAAGGGCGACCTCAAACAGATCTAATTGGCTAATTATCACTCCTTACTCATACTTAACATCGGAACGGCAATTTTTTGTAAATTCGGTTAAGTTTTGGAACACTTTACCTCGTACCATAAAACAAATTCTTAACGAAACAAACATAAAAAGAGTGCTAAGATCTCACTTTCCAATAAACTTTTTTAATAATCATTGAATTTTTGTATCTTATGATAGTTTTAATAATTAAAGTAATTTTTTCATTATCTCGGGTCAGCCTTTTTGTAAAATAAGCTTACAGCTACCTTATAAGATTTTAAATCTTATTGTTGCTAAGCAATTACGATATTTAAATAAATAAATGTAGGTATAATATAAAATTTAATAGAAGTCAAGAAATTTTAAAGTTTTTAATCCGACAAATAAAACCGATTACAATAACTTCCTATGAGATATAATTTAAAATAATATGAGTTCAATTTTGGTTGTATTGCCAATAATAGAGATACTTAAAAAGAAAACATCAAAAATGTAAAATGTTTTACTCAAATCAGTAATTCCCTATAATATTAATAATCAATACCGAATCTGCACCTTTATTTTTACTGAAATCCTGCAACATGTGCACCTAATTTAAAAAAAGTTTATTTAATTCTGAGTTCATGGTTTTGTGGAATGGGATCGACTAAAATAATGATAAGTTTTTTTGGAATTAATAATAATCAAAGGTGATTATCAACATAAGATGATGTTCTTGTTATTTGTAAAATTGAACTATAAACTCAAATTTATGTGGAATTGGAATTCACATTTATGTAGGTATCACAATCACGTGTGATTAAATATAAACCCATTCAAATACACTGATTTTGATTACCGATTTTCCCAAATCGCCTTATCCCAACCCCGATTCAACCTCTGATTGAAAAAAGTTTACTCATAGCTAAGAAGGATGCATCGTAGTTGTATTTTCCTGACAGTTAAATGCATAAATCTTTTCTCTCTCTGAAAGATTTCACTTCTGACATTTTAAGCTGGATGCTATCATGCTTATCAACATGTGTGTGCTCTAGCTAAAAATAATTCCTTAACTTTTGAACTTTATTTTTAGAACAAAATCTTGTTGATTTATTATAACCCACACTTTGACGAGACTGTTTCATATTTTAAAATACATACATATATCCTTTGTGTTTTAAATGTCAGGATTGAAGTTTTATTTAAAGAACTTATAAATTTATTGTTCGTTGTAGCCTTTTGTCCATTTTTCTAAAGCTTTTTTATTAATACGAATAAAAAAGCCAACTTGTATTATTGTCTTTAAAAAGGTGTGTATTTTGACACTGACAGCTGTTTTCATCTCAAAATCTAAGCAAATCAGTATAAAACCTTCACGAAACGAAATTGGTTTATTTAAGCTTGAAAAACTTTGCGAAATATTGCAAACTTCATTTAAAATAAATAATTAATTTTAGCCCAAACAGTAATAAATTCGTAAAATGTTATTGTTGAGGGTCGAGTGACAGTTTTGTATGAAGTGGTAGCAGCATTGGCCAATTTTTCTTCAAAAATAAGACTGAGTTTAACCCACTTTCTTCTTAAAAAAGCAGCACTTGAATTTGGACGAATTCTGATTAATGCTATTTTTGCGTAAATAGTCAGCCATCTTGTTGAAGTAAGTTGACTGCCTCGGAGATTCAGAGGTGAAATTTAACACTTTTGGTCTTTTTTTAGCGTGTAACCTTGAAGGACCGATATTATGCCAACAATCTGAAAACGAGCATAAGCATTAAATGCCAATAGTATACAAAATATTGTAACAAAGAGTTAAACTTCTCCCCTACCACTCGAACATGAGAAAATAAAGGTAAGGGCTGAAAAAAATTATATGTTACAGGTTTTGCCATTAGCCTACTTTTAGTTCACAGTAACTTTGAAAGGATATTGCACATAAATTTCAATACCAATTCATCAGTTATCTTAACTGAGTTTAACCACCAATCTGGTGTACATTTAAATTGAAGAATTTCTGAGTCCGACCTGATTCCTGAAATAACTTTTTCCTTCAACCAGTTTATTCCACCATGCCCATTCACTTCTTCTAAGTGTACGACGGTAACAGTAGCCACTTGAAAAAAAGTTTGTGTTCGAATTTGACAGTTAAAATGACCACTCTTAAGTAAAAATTACCAACATAATTCAAGTCCGACATTTTTGTAAACACAGAACAATTAATTCATCACATTTTTTTAAAAGTATCTTCCATATTAAGTAAATCACAAAATCACTAAAAAACTAAATTATATTAGATTAATTAAAGTAAAGGTAATGCAACATAAAAATAAAGCGTTTTAACATGAGTTTACAGTTTATAAGCTTACAAAATTTAATTGGAAAAACATAATTTAAGAAAATTTATTGCTCTCTACAAACACTATGACTATTTTGTTATTTTGAAGTTCTTTAGCCAGCACATTATCAAAATTAATTCAATTCCTTAATTTTACTAAATTCTAAAATAATGTCTTTCAGCGTAGAATTATAAACCAAATTATTTAAATTTCCGAAACAATACTCGTGCAAAGCGTTTTTCAAAAACTGGATTTCCTCCAAAACTCGCATAGTGTCCATTTTATCGATAAGATTGTGATTTTTTGAAAATCCAGAAATCTTCCACTCCATTACATCATCTTAAGGATAACTTTGAACCCAGTAAGAAAAACAATGAATTAAATATGATTTTGAAAGTTCGGAATCCGACAAGACAATTTTTTGAGTTATTGTGAATTTTTTGAATCATTATTATGGTTATCAAAAGGTCTTTATACAAATTTAAAGCGTTTTTCTGTACACTAATTTTATTATTAATTTTATTTTATCTCTAACCCTGATAAGTACACTGTTAGTGTTCTATTTCCTCTAGGCAAATCTGACCATTGTGTTTATCAGCACATCAGTTTTAACACTCTCCAGTTAAAGAAAGAGCTCCTAAGAGCACCGTTTGGCAATGAAACTCTACGGAAAGCCTACTGGGACGGTCTCAATAATTATTTTAGGATCTTTAACTGGTCACTTTGCTTCCTTAATAGTGACGTTGACGCCAGGGCTGATATGATCACAAGTTTAATTCTCCTGTGAATTAGAACTTTTATACCGAACAGGGTCAAAAGTATCAGACCCAAGGAAAGCACATGGTTTGATGCGATCTGTAAAGAGGTTATTAGGGCCAAAGAGGTAAGTTTCCGTTGCTATAAAGCCAACCGTACTGAGGAAAGCCGGAACAAGTTCAAACAAGCCAGGAAGGCTTGCAACGCCCATATTCAATGGACCAAATTTTTACATGACCAACAATTACGACAAAAAATACTGCAATATCCCAAGTGCAGTACAAATTTTTGGTTATTTTTCGGATATTTCGGATGGTATCCCCGATATTTTTCTAAAGAGTTGTTCTTCAACGCTGGCAAAAGCACTGCTTAAGCTTTTTCATCTGTTCTACTCCTTAGGTCTCGTTCCGAGAGGATGGAAAACTGCATTTATCCAGCGAATCCCCAAAAAAGGAGAATCTTCCTCACCCTCTAATTACCGACCGATTTCACTTACGTCTCTTCTTTCCGAAGGCATGGAAACGCTGATTAATTATCAGCTCAAGAAATATCTTGAAGATCGAAAGCTTTTTAATGACCGGCAGTACGGCTATGGAAGCAATAGGTCCACTGGTGATCACATGGTTCATCTCACCGAACAATAGAGCAAATCTTTACATCGTTTTGGAGAAAGCAAGATTATTGCACTAGATATTTTAAAAGCATTTGATAGCGTTTGACATCAGGCTCTCTTATCGCAAATGCGTACTTTTGGTTTCATTGAATCCCTGCTTCATTAGATTAGTAATTACCTTTAGGATCGTTCAATACAAGTAATATTGGATGGAATAAAGTCTGAAAACCATAAATAAATGCTACTGTGCCCCAGGGCTCTGTTCTATCTCCAATACTCTTTCTCATTTTTATTATTGATCTCCTGTCTGCAACAACTTATCGAACACCTTGTTTCGCTGACGATAGTTTTCTTAGCTGTTCATATTCGTTTTCAGATTCACATTACCTAGTCCTCTTGGATAGTATTAAACGTAGAGCATTTAAATTCATAGATGATAATATCATCATAAATTCATTTACTTCGCTTGAACATCGTCGTAAGGTCACTTGTCTGACCCTTTTTTGCCGTTATTTTAATTGCTTATGCTCTAGTGAAATAGCCAGTTGCATTCCTCCTCTTAAACAGTTCAACTCGCGCTTCTGGGAATGCTCATCAGAATTCATTCGAGCCCAACTTCGGCCGTATTGTCAAATACAGAGATTCGTTCTTTAGCCGTACTACGTGAATGTGGAATGCCTTACACAATCTGTCTTTCCTAGTCATTGCAATATTCAGGAATTTTAAACAAATGTGCACCCTCTCTCCTCTTCCTTGCTCACACTGTGCTTCTGCATAATAAGGGAAGTAATATCCCCTTGAGTGTGTGCTTATTATAAAAAAGGTACAATAGTTCGATTTGTAACACTTTTACGACTCTGCTTCCAATATATAAACATGTGGTATGCGTAGATAACTCTCTGTTCCCTAAATAGAATTCAGATCAAGAGTTTATATTTTTAAGAACGTTATTATTTATACAAAGTTGCTTCAATTGAGTTTAACCGTTGTTTCTATTTGGCCATGTGAGTATAGTAAACGACGTTTTAGGACTGAAATTCCTTACTCAAATCGTCGAATATCTTTTTTGTTTCGGAAAAAAATGACCAAATGGAATAAGAAATACCCATTTGACCAAGTGAAAAAAATATTGACCAAATTTAGTCACCAACGTGGCAGCCGTGGTCGTGGTTAGTGATCCGTTGAATAATTCTCTAACCTTTGTTTAGCACAGTTTTTAATATTCGTACCGCCCAAAAATCAAAATATTCTCTGAGCTATAGCCCGAAACCATTAACTTAATCTTAGAAAATTGGAAGGACCGACGACGTTATGAACATATTTCTATCTACTTCTATTAGTATTTTCAGAAATATATGAACAATTTCGGAGTATACCAATATATTTTTATAAATTTAAAGTACTAGGTATTTATTCTGTTTTCAACTCTCTTGGGTTACAAAAATCAATATATGAATATCTTGTTGACCTTTTCGTTAAGTTATGTGAGGTTAGGTTAGCTATACACTTAGGCCATTGACTGTCCCAACAACATAAATCTAGAGACTTCCCCAACTTCCAAACCAAGTCAATACATTTTAACTCAAAATTGAAAAATAAATTCAAAATCATCATCTACGAAAAGGTTTATTTCCGTTTAACTAAAAAAACTCTTACAAAATCTCTAAAAGCAACACAAAACAAACGGAACTAAAATGTTTGTAAACTTCTCTTCGGTTACGTGTAGTGTCAAGGCTTTCGTTTTCTTTTCTTTTATTTAAATTTAAGTGCAGTTTTGTTTTTGTGTTTTTATTATTTTGTGGATATTTTTGAATTCCATAGAAACTGTAATTTACCTCTTGTCAATGCCAAACGTAACAATTTCTCTCAATCCTTTTCTCAAGGACGACAAATTTTCAGCCCACACGTCCCGCTTTTATGCAATCTTGTTTTTTCGATTAATAGCTTTTACCGTTATAAGTATATCGTATATCGTATAAATCGTACGAGTATGTCGGGCCAACAACTTAAATTTCGATTGCTTTTGCTTTTGGCTTGTCTTTGAGTTGGCTGCCGCTACCGCTGGCTGTGGTTGCATGGCGCTGCGTTGCGTTGGTAGACTTCTTTTGAATGGAAGAAGGAGATTATTATATTTTATGTGCATCCATAGCCTCATTCCTCATTCATCATCCTTCGTCCTCGGTCCTCTAGGGATTGTAATCTAAAAAGAGGCTGTGGGCATAATGACTTGAAGGCAAAGCACCTGTTTGTGCTGCAATTTAGCTTTGGCCGCAGAAAGAGCGAGAGACAGAGCGAGTGGGTTTTTAAAATGTCTATTTTTATCTTATGGTGGTTTTATATGCATTGTGTACCTATTATTTATGGATATACTGTAGGTATAATGTAGATTTATTGATTTTGATAGTTTGCATGCAAAAATTATTAAAATCATATCTAAAATCGGTTGTAAAACAGTGGTTTTCCACTTTACATGTATATCGATACACATCGATAACATTCAGAATACATTTAAGCAACTTTATTATGCAGGGAAAGTTGCAAATCCGAGGTAAAGTTAGTTTTCTTTGTCTACTTTCATAAATAACAAAATGATTGATTGATAAACTTTAAATTTTACGTTTTTTAAAAGTTAAAAATAGAATTGTACACAAATTGATTTGAATTACATGCTGATGGTTGGTATTGATAGCGACCAATGTGAAAATAAATTACCCTTTATAATGAAGTAGTGACAACAGACAACTGAATGACACTGAAAACTGATTAAATAATTTTGTTAAAATGTATTTTTTAAACGTAAACAGAAAATAATGAATGATAATCAAACGTTATTACATCAAAAATTTTAACATTACGAATTAAGTTGCGGAAATCCTATATCCTGCAGGTCTCATTTCCCAATAAATTCACAGTATCAAAAAAGAATACAAATCCATAGTCGATGTAATAATTGAATTTCAAAATTAACATGAAACGATAATTTTCAGTTGAAAAATATCATTTCCATTCTTGCTTAATGGAAGCAAAAGTAGAACAGTAGTTATGCAAGATTTAAAAGTACAATTGCGTTGTTCCTTTAAAATGATGTAAAAGATATTGGGCAATGTTTACATATGAAACGATTTATAAGAAAAAACCCGCCAATAGGAATTTTAAGCTTATGTTAATTTCAATATTAACAACGAATGAAACAAAATATTTTTGAGTTATTTCTTACTTCTGCAAAAAAGATAATAAGTTGAAACTCGATTAACCGGTATGATTGGGGACGAGCCCATCAAGAATAATCGAAAATCCCGGATAATAGATTTTTTTTCTCGAAAACATAAAACTTAACAATTCATTCAGAACATATTTTTGTTTGTGTGCACACAAGCAAAAAAACCTCGCGTATTTTTTGACTTTTATATTTAAGACTATTTATAGATAAGATCTAAGATCTATTTTTATTCAAATCTAACTGTCTAACATTTTTTGTTTTCCATTTTCCTTTTTTTTTATTCCAAGTTTTTTAATTTTTGTTTGTGCCACCATGCCTATTCTACTTAAAACTAATCCCTAAAACTATAAAACTAGGGGGTTTAGCCGGCGAAGGCTTAAACCTCCTTCCCGACTACCCACTATCAAAAGCCGATTGAAGCCACTAAAACTGGTTCTCCTGCTTCGCCCTATCAGTTCGGTCCCGTTCAGGCACAGCCCTACTGAACCGAAGAAGCTCTGCTCCGCTTTGTGCCATGACGTCCCGATTGTACAGGAGTCTCCTATCCACGGTTCGTCGTCTAACGTGGAATATTAAAGGAACTGCCAATCTATCCTGTATCAGACCGCATTTGCCTAAAAAGAGGAATGCCTCTGGTGGAATGAAGACGCTCAAGCGTGTACCTTCAAAATACTCGTCGTTCGGATAGAACGCCCGGAATATCAAATAGTTTGTCGAAGACATAGCTCTAGCAATGTGACCTCGAACGAGTGTTATCACGAAATTGTCAATTCTGTTGATTCGAGCCCCGTTGTATAGGACCTCATTGGAATAGTAATGCACATAAGAATATTCGGCTGTTTGATATAAGCCGGTACAGCGTCGTAAACACTGCCGCTCGAACACTCGAAACTTCTCCATCTGAAAAGGGGCAACGTTGAACCACACAGGACAACCATAAACGGTCATCGGCCTTCACTCTGGGGTCCGACTGCTGTAAAACAGCCGTTTCGTCAGAACGAAGGCTCCTCTGGCGCTAGTCAGAGCAGCATTTATATGTCTGTCGAAATATAAATACTGGTCCAACCAGATACCGAGGTATTTCACTACACTTTTGCTCGCTAATCGCTGCACGTGAAGATCAACGATGACCATCTTGTGCTAATTCTTGCACGTATCACTATAGTGGCCCTAGCCAACGGAGTCCGAAAAAGACATTTATTTTCCGTTTCCAGTCGTCGCAATATCGCTGAATCTTGTCGAAATCACGCTGCAAGATAATTCTAACAACCTCAACTTTTCGGGCCGGTCTGTACGCAATTAGATCGTTGGCGTACGCAATTGCCTTTGTGAGACTACCAGATCGCTGGTGTAAATGCTGAAGAGAATTGGCGAATTCACCGCTCCCTGTTGAAGACCATTTTTAATTGAGAATGTTGTGGTAGAAGTTACATTGCCACTTTTGACAACAAACTTTCTACCGTTAAGCATATCATAAAGTATATACAACAATGGCTTGCTTATGCCAAGCCTGCTCAGTTCTAGGTAAAGACCCTCTAACCATACGGTGTCAAAGGCCTTTTCCAAATCAACAAAAACAGCACCAGTGCATTGTTGTTCTGATTTATTTCATTGGATATCAGAAACGAGTTTAGACGCAGCATGAATTGTGTCTTGAACCGTCTTGAACCCGAACTGTTAATCCGGAATTATTTTGTTGTTCAAAGCCCAATTAGTCAGTGTCCTATTGATGATTTTTTCGAAAGCTTTGCTGATGCTCGAAAGAAGACTTATCAACCGAAGATTTTACGGGTAGAAGTTGTCCTTTTCCTTTTTCGGGGGAGGATGAACCACAGCGGTCTTCCAATGCACTGGTTTGTGTCGCTTCTTAATTCAAGTTGTTTTAACATTTCTACCAGGGAATGATCTTTAATCGCGCCTAATTAAGATGTGTATATACAATACGTACAAATACTGCAAAGTTTAGCGCATTGCTTGAATGTTAAGTGATCTATTATAGTAAATGACAAACATTTAAATAGTAATATGACACTTTTATTGACAGCTTAGTTTGATAGATGTCAAATGCCAGCGAAAGCAACTTGAACAACCACGAAATGAATTACCCTTTATAATTTATTTGTTAATTTAACAAACAAAAAAAAACTTCATATGAAAGTTAAACCAATATACAGACAGACAATTTTTGACCAAAAAATTATTTTCAGAAATTGATTTGGTGCAGTAGTATGTTACAGATTTGTTTTTCTTTTACTACTTAATTTCTGAGAATTTTTGTTTAATAACCAAGGAGAATACAGGACATGTACCATATATGTATACATTATACATATTGCATGCATGTGAATATTAATTATAAAAATTCTTGGAAAATACGTTCTCTATGCTTTTGGGTTCGACATAAGTTTTAAAAGAATTTGTTGGAATGTAATTTAATATCATTTTTCACTCCAAAAAACAATATGATGATGTTTTTGATAATTTCAGTATGAAATACTTCAATGCGTTATATAAAGTTATTTGAGTCGATTTTTGTGAGAAAAAACAAAATGCAAAATATTTTTAAACAATTTTTATATTTGTTGTATTTATTACATATTTCCATTGAATTGTAATTCTTAAGACAAAAAAACTTTAAATAAATGTTTTTTGGATACCCATACTGCACTTGAGATGTCCTAAGACTTAAAGAGTTTGTTGAAATTAGTTCTATTCTGTAATGCTTGTGAAACAATTTAAAAAAAAAATCTGTCGATTTGTCTTGCTTAAAAGTTTGTCTTTATGTACTCGTATCAATTTTTACCAAATTTGCGTACTATTTTTTGTAGATTTTATTTTTTTATGAAAAAACGGATTGTTATATTTTTATACAAAAATTACTGAATATTGAAAACAATATTTTCTGTGAAATAAAATAAGTTTGAACCCAATATTTTTAATTTTTGAAAAGCTATTTGAGCCGAAAGTAAATTTGTACCAAGTTTTAGTATTGTTTTTTTTTTAGAGTTTTATTTTTTGTAAAAAAACTGTCAATTCAATTTTTTTTAAAATTTTATCAAATGTTGAAAACAATACTTCTTATAAGATAAAATTAGTTTGAAGCCAATATTTCAAATTTTTGAAGAGATATTTGAGTCGAAAATCAATTTTTACCAACTTTTATACATTTTTTTTAGGTTTTTGTTTTTCGTAGGAAAACTGTCAATTCGATTTTTCTCAAAATGTGTCCTAATGTTGAAAACAATATTTTTTATCAGAAAAAATTAGTTAGAAGCTATTATCTCAAAGTTTTTAAAAGATATTTGAGTCGAAAATCATTTTTTACCAACTTTTGTTAATTTTTTTTGGTTTTTAAGTTTTTGTAAAAAAACTGTCAATTCGATTTTTCTCAACATTTTTGGAAATGTTGAAAACATTATTTCTTATAAGATAAAATAAGCTTGAAGCCTAAATTTCAAGTTTTTGAAAAGATATTTGAATCGATATTCAATTTTTACGAACTTTGAGTAATGCTTTTTTAGATTTTTATTTTTTATAAAAAAAACTGTAAATTAGATTTTTCTAAAAATTGTATCAGATGTCAAAAACATTATTCTTCGTTGCACAAAATTGTTTTAGAGAAAGAATCATATTTCAGTCGTAAAATTTTGGAGGTGACAAATTTTTTTTTCAGTTTTATTGATTTATAAAAAAAAACCGTTATATTGATGTTTTCCAAAAAAATATATCTGTTGGGTATCACGTTACAGTATATTATATAAAATTTAATTCAAGTCTCTAGCGTTTTTGGTTCGTAAGATATTTAGAGTTAACCAAAATGTTCACCTTTTTTTCAAACTGCTATTGTAAAAAAACCACCCACGCAATTCTCTTGAGAGCCCTTTCTGCATCGTTCTGCCTTATTATCTGCATAACAAAATGTATTTGAAATCGATATCTCTTCTGGTTCTTGAGCTATGGACGACGAAAAAAACGTCGCGAAAGTACGGACGTACGGACGTACGAACGTACTTACACACGCACGCACAGACATCTTTCTAAAAATCTTTTATTTCGACTCTAGGGACCTTGAAACGTCGAGAAATGTCAAAATTTTCAATTTAGCAAATCGGACCCATTACAATAACTTCCTGTGGGAAGTTAAAAATAAATTGGGTGGCGCAACAGTCCGTTGAGAACTAGGCCCTAGTGACTTACAACTCTCAATCATTCCTGTGTGCGAGGAATGTTGTCAGGGATGGAGAGGACCTACAGTTTAATGCCGAATCCGAACTTCTAATTTGAGAAAGCACTTTTTTATGACAAGAATTACTCTTGGAGAATTTGTTAATTCCTCGGAAGGGGCAGTACCCGTGAAAAAAACTTTAGGTTGCATAGGCAGGGATCGAACCCAAGACCTCTGGCATGACAGTCTAACGCACTAACCATGATGTAACTAATTATGTACTTATCAGGATCAGAAGTAAGAAACAATTTAAGTGTATTTTCCGCTTGGACATTAACGTCAGATGTTTAATTAGGCTCATTGGCAATCTGAGTAAGATTGTTGAACTCAACAAAAATATCAGCACACATTCCTTCTGGTGTTGTCTGACCTGAATGGAGAAGCCACGAAGAATTGTGAACATTGAAATAACACGTAATAACGATTTCAGTGTTAGGATACAAGGAGAAAATTCTTTGGATAGAGTTAGACGAGCATCAATTTTTCGAGAAGCTTAAACTCTATCCAGGTTTGGGCTCCGACAAAGGAAACAATAGTGGATGATATGTTTATCCACGGAAAATTTTAACCACATAAAACTAAAGAAGGAGTTGGTACAATGACCGTATGTGTTTCACTCAGTGCCAAAACAGTTGGCCTGTTAGAGACAGGGTGGGTGAGACTGAAAATTCGATCTTAACCCACAAATATTACTATAATTTACTCTAAAACTACCAATCATTGCAATATATAAAAAAAATCTAAACATACGAATTTCTTGGTAAATCACCATATAGGAATATTTAAAAGTTCTTTTACAAAAGATCCTTTAGTACTGACGATACATTGGCCCGGACCCTAACAATAAAAACAGTGATTTGCAATCCTAATGTAATTAAGTACACATATTTAGCGAGCTTGCCCTAGGACAACTCATCAAGGAAGTAAAAAATACTTATAAGCATACCTAACGAAAACAATTGTTTGTGTATTCAACTTGTTCGTTCAAAGCTTTTTCCTTTGGATAGCTTTATTTTAGTTTAATATTAGAAGAACCAGGATGGAAAGTAAATTATCTGCAGATAAGAAAGAGGCAGAACATGTTTGTTTAAATTGTAGAGCGATCGCCTATTGGTTGTGTAGTTAGGTAGGTGACTAAAACGGATAGAGAATAGTTCATTGGCGTGCTCGGCTTTATGCAGATAGATAGATAAAGAAATGTTTATGATGATAATGAAAGAATGTTATTGGTAGGTAGAAATTAATTACTACAATCCAATCACATTCCTTCTTTCCTACAAGTTTTCAGAGCAAACATGGAGTTAAAGTTAAAAAAAAAAACAATCATACGAACAGGTACAAGAAATTGCTATTCATGTTATATTAACAGTCAGGCTCTTGTGCGTTTTGGATTTCAGTTATGACGTGACACGTAAGCAGTAGTTGTAGAGGCTGTAAGTAATACAATAAATAGGTGTATGTTGAAAAATTTATTGATTAAATATATCATATTCGTAAACCGATGGAGTGGCGCTACACGGCCATCGTTGGTATTTACAACAGTTATAGTTATAAAAATACATAAATATGTACCAAATTTTGTCAAGATAATGCGCTCTTTCATTTATGCATAGGATTTGATCTGATGAGATAAGAGGGGCTACATTTAATACAGTTAAAATAATTTAAAAAAAAAACTATTTTCAGATTCAAAATTTTACCTGAAAAATAAGGTTGTCTTCAAAAACTTAGATACCATTTTCTAAATCGAAAAACCTTTGATTTAAAACCGTTTTAGATTTAAAACTGTTTTAAAAAAACTCCTAACGCGAATCTGCTCAAAACCTTAACTTCCAAGTTTGAACTCAATCGACCCAATGGTTTAGGCTGTAAGAGGGTGGACAGACAGACAAAACAGACCGGACGAAATCGCGGGACCCACTTTTTGAGTGAGAATACAGTTCAATGCAAAGCATTAAGTCTAGCTACCTTCTTAGACGTAACACGTTTCAATAACGTCCTAACTAAATGAAGAGACGATAATTCCCATGCTTAGTGATGGAAGGATTAAAGATTCGGTAGGTAACACAATCTCTTCTAAACACGTTGTTCTATCCACGCTCGTGTATATTTAAGTCATGAGCAGTGGACAAGGCTAGGAGTCAGTCTAGATCCCACACTAAACTGGAAATTAAACATTGAAAACGGGTTAAGAGGCGGACTGTTCGATTTTTATCAAAAATTCACTGAAAGTCGAAAACAATATTTTCTGTGAGACAAATAAATTTTGAAGACAATATTTTTAATTTTTAAAAAGCTGTTCGAGCCCAAAGTAAATTTTTACCAAGTTTTAGTATTGTTTTTGTTTTTAGGTTTTTATTTTTTGTAAGAAAACTGTCAATTTGATTTTTCTTCAAATTTTACCAAATGTTGAAAACAATATTTGTTTTGGAAGCCATTACCAACTTTGATCAATGT
The DNA here is from genome assembly GCF_945859685.1 of Eupeodes corollae. NCBI lineage: Eukaryota > Metazoa > Arthropoda > Insecta > Diptera > Syrphidae > Eupeodes > Eupeodes corollae. The sequence goes on from NC_079147.1 coordinate 40,106,919, forward strand.
TCTTATTTTTTTATAAAAAAAAAACTGTCAATTAGATTTTTTTCAAAATTTTTCGGTATGTTAAAAACAATATTTCTTAGAAATGAAAATTAGTTGCAAGCCATAATCACTAATTTTTAAAAAGATATTTGTGTCGAAAATCTTTTAAGTTTTTATTAAAAAAAAACTGTCAATTTGATTTTTCTTCAAATTTTACCGAATATTGAAAACAATATTTGTTTTCAGATAAAATAAGTTGGAAGCCATTACCAACTTTGATCAATGTTCTTATTTTCTTATAAAAAAAAAACTGTCAATTCGATTTTTCTTTAAATTTTACCAGATGTTATGTTATGTTTTTTATTCGTAAAATTTTGGAGCTGACAAATTTTTTTTTTCAACTTTTTTGATTTATAAAAAAACCATTTATCGGATTTTTTTTCCAAAAATATACTTTTTTGGTATCATATTTCAATATATTATTTACAATTTATTTCAAGTCTATAGCGTTTTTTGTTCTTGAGATATTTAGGTTTAACCAAAATGTTTTTTTTTTTTAAACTGATATGGTAAAAAACTACCAACGCAATTTTCTTGATAGCCCTTTCTGCATCTTTCTGCATTATTATCTGTAAAACAAAATTTATTTGAAGTCGATACTTCTTCTGGTTCTTGATCTATGTGCGAAGAAAAAAACGCCGCGAATGAACTGACGTACAAACCTACGTATCTACACACGCACGCACGCACCGATATCTTTCTAAAAACGTCGAGACATGTTAAAATTTTTAATTTGACAAATCGAACCCATTACAATAACTTCCTACGGGAAGTTAAAATCTTGATAAAATGTATAAACATTCATTTTTGATTCAAAATGTTAGAAATAAAAACACATTAAAATATTCAAAAGTTGTTGCTAACTGTGAATTCATTTCTTGTTAAAATTCTATAACTTTTAAAAGAACCACGGAAACCTACAAAAAAAGTAAAAAATTGATAAAAAGTAGTTTTCAGCACAAGTGTTATGAAAACAAAGAAAAATATCGACTTCAAATTTTGTGACTCAATTTTGTTAAAGTTTTTGGAAAAGCGGCGGGCATGGGTGCGAGGTCATCAGTGTGGGTTGCATTTCAGCCACTTTTTTTATTCATTATATAAATTAAAATAAGTGAGAGACATTTTTGAAAACAAATGACACATCTCAAATAAAAAATTGAATAATTATTAAACAAACTAATATGATTACTTAATCATAATAAAGTAATGAGATATCTCAGTAAGAAACCAGGACAACAATCACAATTGAAAAAAAAAAAAACGAGAAGAAATAAATCATTTCCATCAGACATTTTTCCTTTGAAAAATGTCATTATCATTATCTAGAAGCTAATTAATTAACAAATAATTTTATAAGACAAATAAAATTTATTTCAAAGACTAACTTATTTTACTTGATATTCACGGGGAGCGAAAATTTCCATAACATTTAAAAATATTATTGTTTTCTTTTATTAATTTCATTGTCTGTTTTAAGACAACAAAGACATCATTTCGTTTCACTCCACTTGTGGTTTTCTTTGTATATATTATATTTTCTATGTTTTTCTTTCAAAGATTTATATTTTTAAACAAAACATTTATTATTTTTACTAACACATTTTCTTTCCCTCAGTGTATAATTAATTAAAATTTTTATATTCTTCGTACTAAAAGAAACAGATTATAGTTTTTCTTACTTATCTTAAAAGTCATCACACATCACGCTGCAATGAGAAAATTTCCTTTGATATAATCGCGTAGTAGGGTAGTAAAATTCCGTTCCTTTATAACTGTTTGTTTTGCTTCTTGGGTAAAATATCTATAGAAATTTTCAACCTCCATTACTCTTTAGGATACCCCAACATCGCCATCATCAGAACCCTCAAAGCGCAGATGCCTTTATTGAATTTTTCTTTTTATTTTCCTATCCATCGTATAGGGCTTAATGTATAGTATATAAATGCATTACCTGTTGCTTATGAGGAAAATGGTTGTATCTACTATCTTTTGAGTAAAATGTGAAATGGTGTAGTTTTTCTGTGGTACATAAATAGATACCTTACCTACCTACTATGCCACCTTCTGTTTATAAAGTACACCAAATTATTGATAAAAGAAAATCGAATGGGAAAATATACAAATCTTTGAAAAAACAACTCAATTCGAAAAGAAAACTTAACTCAAACGAACTGTAAGTTCGAAATAATTGTATGTAATTATTCCAATCAATATTAAGACGCCGAAATTTCAGGCTAACGACCTCGACGTCGACGTGTCGACGTGTCGTCGCGGTCGGCGCTGTCTGTTTATTGGCGGTTGTCCCTGTCAGCTCGCGGCCATTTATTTTCGTTATTCAAAAGCGAAAACATGAATTTATTGACGCTAGCGTATAAACAAAACCATCAAAAATAAAATACAAATATTTTATATCTCCAAGTGGGTTGTGAATTTGTGATGTGCGATGTCTGCATATCTTTTTTTCAATAATTAATTTGTTGATATTTTAATAGAGAGGTATTAGTAATCTCTTGGAAAAACAATTAAACAATACAAAAATAGTATAAACAATTTTCATATACGGTACATAAACATATATATATATAAGTTGTCTATTAATTACTTAAGATGTATGTAAAACAGAAATATACGAGGAGATATTTACCAGAATGTGAAAGACTGGACACTAAAAAACAGGGGGTTGTTTTGGGTGCTTGAGTTTCGCATTCACGATTCACGTTTCACGATTCTACGATTCCACGATTTCACGATTCACTTAAATCCAGTTCCTTTGAGTGGTTGAATGAAAGAAAGGTGCGCACCACCCATCCCTAATTTTGTTTCCGTTTCTGTTTGTTGTTGTTTTTTAAAGTTGGCGTGTAGACCTTTTTTACAACATATATGTCGAGATATATACTACGAGGTTCACAGGGTATGGAAGTTATCTCACTTTTCACAGTAAATTACACAAAAACAAGAAATTATTCAACAACAACAAAAACAAAAATTGAATAAATGAAATTTATCCTAGAATAAAACTGTTTTCAAACGAAGAAGCACTACGAAAACGTTAAAAAGTCTCAGTTTCTCGAATACAAAAATTGTTGTTTAGCATTCCCACTCATTAGAGAGGCCACTAAAAATAGAACCGGATAAAACTGAGTTTTTGAATTTTGTTTTTTTTTTTAACTTGACTCGTAGTAAAAATCAAAAAGAAAAAAAAACGGCTGTGTTTTTTTAGTTCGAAATGTTTGCTGTTTTTTAATTTGTATTTTCTTAAATGTATATAGAAAGATTTGCGTGGAGTTAAAAATATACACTTTTGAAAATAAAAACAAATTCACAAAAATAGATTCAATGCAGTTTGTGTGATGTTTTGCGTTACGGAATTTTGAAAATAATGTTTATTGTTTATTTTTTGAAATATAATAAAAATATCTTTTTGGAGGAATATATAAAAAAAAGAAGAATCCTTGGCAATGCAGAAAAAAAGCTACAGACGGTGAGGTGAAGGACGATACAACAACGGTATTATAATGAGAGATTCGCGCGTGGTTATGGTTACACCCGCCAACGGAAACTGAGAGCGCAGTAACGTTGAAAGCGAGTTTTTAGGCCGTTGGCCGAGAAATGGTCTATTCTACCATATATCTGGTTTTTCTTTTTTTTTTTTGGTCTTGAGTTGAGGCTTGACGGTTTTGTTTGTTGTTCTTTCAATGTTTTTAGAGCGAGTGAGTAAAATTCTTGCAGGAGATTAGGGATGTGGTTTTTCGTTTGTAGTTGTCTAAATAGCAAGGCTAACGAATGAGCTCTAAAAAGGGGAAATTTGTGGTTCGGAGAGAAGAATATTTTCTCTTCGGAAATAAATTTGGGTATTCTTAATGGAAAAAAGCTCTTTGGAAATTTTCATTTGAACAATTTGTATGTACAAATAAAAGGAAAATATTTGTAACTTATAAATACAATTTGTTGGTTTAAGAGAAATTTAAATATTCACGTTAGATTAAGAGAAGTGTAAAATAAATTCATTGAGGGAATATCGAAAAAGTTTTGATAGCTCATTTCAAAATATATGAGAAAGTTTTGAGGAAAATTTGAATTTAAAAAACACTTCGTAGCTGAAAATGACGGTTGATAATTTGAAGAATGTGCGCAAAAGCTCTTTTGGAATTTTATAGGGTATCTTCTCAATGTTTGAATTCTTTTAAAATATCGTACTTCTAAAATTCGTTTACATTTTTAACTTCGCATAGGAAGTAATTGTATTCGGTTTGATTTGTCGAATTGAAAATTTTGACATTTCTCGACTTTTCAAGGTCCCTAGAGTCGAAATAAAAGATATTTATAGAAATGTCTATGCGTGTGTGTTTACGTACGTTGGCGACGTTTTTTCGTTGTCCAAAGCTCAAGAACCAGAAGTGATATTGGCTTCAAATAAATTTTGTTGTACAAATAATAATGCAGAAAGATGCAGAAAGGGCTCTCATGAAATTGAGTGGGTGGTTTTTTTACCATAGCAATTCGAAAAAAGGTGAACATTTTAACCCCAAATATCTCACGAACTAAAAACACAAGAGACTTGAAGTAAATTTTATATGATATATTGAACGTGACACAAACAAGTGTATTTATGGAAAAAAATCCAACTAACAATTTTTTTTATAAATCTAAAAAACTGAAAAAAAAAATTTACAAACAAAAAATAATTTTATTTATAAAGCAATTTTGTGCAACGAAAAATAACGATTTTAAAATCTCGTAAAATTTTGAGAAAAATCGAAATGACAGTTTTTTTATAAAAAATAAAACCTAAAAAAACATTAAAATTCAAAATTGAATTTCGACTCAAATATCTTTAGCAAAGTTTAGGATTACAGCTTTCAACTTACTTTATCTTATAAAAAATATTGTTTTCAACATTCGGTAAAATTTTAAGCAAAAACGAATTGACAGTTTTTCTTACAAAAAATAAAACCTTAAAGGAAAATTTAACAAAAGTTGGTAAAAATTGACTTACGACTCAAATATCTTTTTAAAACTTTCAGATATTAACTTTAAACTAATTTTATCTTTTTAAAAATATTGTTATTAACATTCATTAAAATTTTAAGAAAAATCAAATGGCCAGTTTTTTTACAAAAAATAAAAACAATACTAAAACTTGGTAAAAATTTACTTTCGACTTAAATAGCTTTTCAAAAATTAAAAATATTGTCCTCAAACTTTTTTATATCACAGAAAATATTGTTTTCGATATTCAGTGTTTTTTTTTGAATAAAAATCCAACAGTCCATTTTTTAATAAAAAAATAAAATCTGCAAAAAATAGTACGAAAATTGGTAAAAATTGATGTTCGGTTCTTGATATCTCTCAAATTAATTTCATTCTTCCAATTTGTAAAAATGTAAGAAATGCTACATAAATTGGTAAAAATTTGTTTTTGACTAAAAATCTATTTAAAATATTTTACATATTTTTTTTTGGAATGCAAATAAAAACTTATTTAATTCTTTTCCCAACGTTTTTTAAGTGTTCCTTACTTCTTTAGGAGTGTCTTTTGTTCAATATTTTGTATTAAATCACATTAATTTTATCAATTTTACTCCCATTACTGCATCCTTCCAACGACGGCACTGACACAAAATTGAAAATAAATTAACCTAAAGAATATGAAATAAATAATAGACATAAATAATAAAAACTATCAAATACTTAAAACTTTAATTCTGTTTAATTTGATATTTTGTATTGTTCATTGTTGTTCATTATTATTATTGGTTGAACAATGAAACCATTATTAGTTTTGAATAGGCAGTTATTGCAATATGTCTGTTTTGTTAAATTAAAAATGTCGACATTTCTGGACGTTTTAAGATCCGAGAATCTTACATTTATGGTTCTAAAGAGATTCATATGCGGGTAAGATTGTAGGTCATTTGTATTTGTCATCTCTAATGTTTTACCAATAAAAAATGATATTACTTTCAGAATCCATTTATTCAACAAAGAATAATTTTTTTAAAAATCAAATTTATGGTTAGACAAAAACTTTAAAAACACCAATAAAAGTTCGTAAAGATCTTGCCTTCAAACAAAAAATATTGTTTTTAATTTTTTTAGAAAAATCGAAAAAAATACCAAACAAAATTGGTAAAAACTGATGAATATATTGAGAATAGAAGCGTTTGTTGACATCAAAATAATTTCATTCTATGCAAATTTTTGTTTATACTCGTAATGTTGATAAAGAAAGATAATGTTTTAAGAAAAACCCAAACAATAAACGAATTAAAAACGGGCATAAAACCATAACTTGGTAAATTAAATAAGGTTCTTGAAAAATTGCCATTTTAACTTGTTTCTTCTTTTCGAATGGAGTTTATAATCATTCTTTGTAACTTTTAAACAGGGTGTAAAATAATGAATGGAAAATGGTAAAAAGTCAGTATATGACCAAATAGATTTTAGTAACTTGTCTGCATCGTATCCTTATTGGAGCCAAATTTTGAATACTAACTTCCAGTTGTAGGTACAAAATTAATTCAATTATTCAGAAACTTTTACGTTTTTGGTTTTTGGCACAACAAATTATCATTGCATTAGCTAAAATATTTTAGAGTACATTTTTTACTTGTGAACTTGCGACATTAACAACTATATGGCTAGTTTTGCATTCTTAAGAAATTCGAACTCGTGATTTTAATCCATCATGCCATTACGATGGCGGAGAATTCGAAATAAGGTGGTCCTCCGATTCTGGCCGTATGTTTGTTTGTCCTAGTCCTTACAGCCCAAAAAAAATTTTAAATCTTAAAATTTAGGAAATATATTTAAATAGGCTCTTGGATACAAGAGCAAGTTTTGCCATTCTGACGTAAGGAAATATTATAGAAATTCCGAGTCTTTTGTAAAAACGCTTTGAGGTTGGCCTAATGTGTATAATGTAAGTATTTCAAGCACCCAACCAGGGAACTTCACCTAAAAAACAACTTCTCAGGCTTTATTCGTTTCGTGTTGTTTATGAAATGGTGCCATCATTGAAACTTAACGCTCTCTCTTAGAAGCGATGATACTAAAAATCGTATGGACAAAGCTTGAAAACATCGACATATGAATAATTATTAAAAGAACACGATGATACATACCTTTAGAGCGGCACCATAGATTCAAATTTAATAAAGTAAATAAAGATATTTATCGTTGCTAAACGGTGATTTTTTAAGAGCTTCAGAACTTTAAAAAACAAAAACGCATTAAATTTGCAAAATCTCATCGATTCTTTATTTGAAACGTTAGATTGGTCCATGACATTTACTTTTTGAAGATAATTTCATTTAAATGTTGACCACGGCTGCGTCTTAGGTGGTCCATTCGGAAAGTCCAATTTTGGGTAACTTTTTCGAGCATTTCGGCCGGAATAGCCCGAATTTCTTCGGAAATGTTGTCTTCCAAAGCTGGAATAGTTGCTGGCTTATTTGTGTAGACTTTAGACTTGACGTAGCCCCACAAAAAATAGTATAAAGGCGTTAAATCGCATGATCTTGGTGGCCAACTTACCGGTCCATTCCTTGAGATGAATTGTTCTCCGAAGTTTTCCCTCAAAATGGCCATAGAATCGCGAGCTGTGTGGCATGTAGCGCCATCTTGTTGAAACCACATGTCAACCAAGTTCAGTTCTTCCATTTTTGGCTACAAAAAGTTTGTTAGCATTGAACGATAGCGATCGCCATTCACCGTAACGTTGCGTCCAACAGCATCTTTGAAAAAATACGGTCCAATGATTCCACCAGCGTACAAACCACACCAAACAGTGCATTTTTCGGGATGCATAGGCAGTTCTTGAACGGCTTCTGGTTGCTCTTCACTCCAAATGCGGCAATTTTGCTTATTTACGTAGCCATTCAACCAGAAATGAGCCTCATCGCTGAACAAAATGTGTCAATAAAAAATCGGATTTTCTGCCAACTTTTCTAGGGCCCATTCACTGAAAATTCGACGTTGTGGCAGATCGTTCGGCTTCAGTTCTTGCACGAGCTGTATTTTATACGGTTTTACACCAAGATCTTTGCGTAAAATCTTCCATGTGGTCGAAAACCACAAACACAATTGCTGCGAACGGCGACGAATCGACATTTCACGGTCTTCAGCACCACTTTCAGAAACAGGCGCAATATTCTCTTCTGTACGCACTGTACGCATTCGTGTGGTTGGTTTAATGTCCAATAAAGTAAACTGAGTGCGAAACTTGGTCACAATCGCATTAATTGTTTGCTCACTTGGTCGATTATGTAGACCATAAATCGGACGTAAAGCGCGAAACACATTTCGAACCGAACACTGATTTTGGTAATAAAATTCAATGATTTGCAAGCGTTGCTCGTTAGTAAGTCTATTCATGATGAAATGTCAAAGCATACTGAGCATCTTTCTCTTTGACACCATGTCTGAAATCCCGCGTGATCTGTCAAATACTAATGCATGAAAATCCTAACCTCAAAAAAATCACCCTTTATTATGCGCCATAAAATTAAATAACCTGAAGTTTCTGTCAAATTATATTTCAAGCCAATACTACATACTATTCGGAGTGAATTTAAAACAAAAATGCAAAAATTACGAGTTTTGAAGCAGAAACGAATTGAAACCATCATCTAAAATAATATAATTTCAATATCTTATCTCTATACCACTTTTTAATTATTGTTTGAGTTCGAATTTTAGCAAACTTTGATTATTTAAATCTGGAGCGCAAATTATATCCATCGCTATAATACTTGAATTAAATAGAAATCATATTTTTAAAACTAAAGTAATCTCTCTTTCAAAATCACATAAAATATTTGTATAACCAGACCCACAAAATTAAATTAATCTCTTCTAATTGTTAGCGATGCAAACAAGTTGTTTTTTAGCAGTTGTTCACTACGTCAAAAATGATCTATCTTACCCTTCGACAAAAGGTAATCAAATAAAGATATGACGAGTTATTGAAAATTTGGCAAAATACGTACTCCAGGCAAAGCGAAATGTGTGACGATTTCTTATTTTATAATATAGTTAAGTTCTTAAAAACATTTTAAACCAATTTTAGTTGTTAGACTATTGTTTTCAATTGTATACCCTTTATGAAGAAAATGTCTGTAGCGGAAATTTAGGATTTCTTACTATAAATCACTTACATATAAAGAAACCGCTCAATTAATGAGTTAACGTCTCTGCAATTCTATACGAGTTTTTGATATATGAATATTTATGATTCTCATATAAATATGTGGCATAATAGGCTGATCGAAATCAAAATCTTAAAGCTTTAATTAAGTAAAGGGTGCTGAATTAGGCCAATTCAATCAGCTTGTCAAAAAACCAACTGGAATTCTTGCAGTTCCAGATCGATGCGCCAACACTCTAGACATGCTTGTTACCTCTGATTCTAATAAATACGCAATCGGCGTACTACCGCAAATTATCATGCTTAAAAAAAACAGTTAAGGAAAAAATTCAAAAGAAAACCGTTTGGCAATACACACATGGAGAAAAGTATTGGCACACTAGCATTTTTCAAATGTTGTAAGGCGGCCAGTTGTAAATTGTATCAAACAAAATCCAAGAACCACTTCCTCAGAACTTGCAGCAGGGATATGTGAACAATTTGGTAAGACCGTCTCAACTAAAACCGTTAGAAATATGGCTGGTTACTTTTCTCGGATTGCAAGACCTCAACCCTTTATCAGCAAAGTGGATAAAGTTAACATTTAAAAATTGCAAACCGTTACGTTAATAAGGAAACGGATTTTTGGGACCATTTAATCTTCTCAGATGAAAGTAAATTTAATATTTTCTAACGAGTATGGCGGAAGCCTAAAGCAAGGCTCATCTTAAAAGTGTCCTTGCAGATAAGTGGGCCAAAATTGACCAACAAACAACAAAAAAGTTAGTTTTTTCGATGCAAAATAGGCTCAGAGAAGTAATTAAGAATTAGGGTATGCCTACCCGATATTGAATTTTTTTCTATATGTTAAATAAAATATTTTCCTTAACCTTATTAGTTTGTGCCAATATTTTTTTCCCTTTAAAAACTGAAGTTGTTTTAATTTTTAGATTTTTTTTTTAATTTATAACCGAATAAAAGTTATTTTTTTTTTACATTAGCTGTAAAACAAGTTAAAATAAAATGTTTTAAATCAATTTTATTAGAAACATGTTTTGGTTTTATTTAAGAATAATTTCATTTTATTATAGGTGTGCCAATACTTTTATTCATGTGTGTACAAGAAAGCCAATTGGGATTTCAATGGTCACTATGTATTCTCGATAGCGACGTGACTTGGTAAAGTTTCCGTTGTTATAAAGCCAACACTAGTTGGGAATACCGTAATAATTTTAAACAAGCTAGAAAGACCTGCAACAGGCATATTGGACGAACCAAAGTTTTACATGACCAGAAATTACGGAAAATAATAATACTTTTTTACCCTACAGGTCTCCTTGTCCTTGTCCTCCGCTTACTATCGTCCAATTGCATTTACGTGCCTTTTTTCCAAGTACATGGAAAAGCTGGTTATCATAATTTCGGATGTGGAACTTCACTGGCAGCTTATAATAAGGTCATTAAATTCCGATCTCGACAGCATTTTGCAATGGGGAATTATTTACCATCTAAAATTTAATGCGTCAAAAGCACGATGCTGTATTTAAGTACTCGGTACGGGTATCATAGATGACTTTAATAGAATGATCACTTATTTGCCATTGCCACAAATGCTGCCACAATGCAAGAAATGTATCACCATTTTAATTTGTTTATCTGGACAGATGCCTCTAAAATAAGTTTAAACATCTTGTTTAGAATACAAAACTGGCGATAGAACTATAACCAAACCATTAACATCATGCATTTTGTTGCTTTACGGATATTTGTACAAACAAGCCAATTGCATTCCACCCCTTAAAAAATTCAGCCGTAATGCTCGCTCTTCCAGGAATGCTAATCAGTTTACCCTTGAGTTTAATTTTAGACGTACTGTCAAGTATAGAGATTTTTTTCTTCACTGCACATCAAGAATGTAGATTGCTTCTGCCAACTTTGTTTCAGAACTTTAAAACCAATGTGAATCGGTTCCTTCACTTAAATTATAAAATGTATTAATAATCACTTAAGTGCTTGTAATTTTACAACACCATCTAAATGGTTATATTTTTATAATGGCCTGATTTAAATTTAGAAATTAGTAAACATTTTCCTCTAATAACAAAATCGCATGCAAATAGAAAAACAATGTTGTTTAATTAGTCAACCATATAATTTTTATTATGCACTTGAAAACGTGACACAACGCATTTCGAAGTCTTAGCCCAACATTGTTTTATTGTTAAATAACGTCAAAATACTCGTAAGTAAAGTACTTTATCTATACAAACCTTATAAAAAATCCAAAGTGTGTTGCAAAGCTGAGAAATAATTTCGAAAAAAAAATCAAAACCCAGAGACATTTTCAGCCTTCTTTCTTTTACAACACCAACGCGCAACAATTCATTTATCGACCATCACTTGCATTTTCTCAATTCCTCTTACAGCCAAATTCGATTTTCCTATAAGGAAGCCCTTTTAGAAACAAAATAAGTCTATCAAAATCCTATATTGAACGCATCATGGTTAGGCTTATAAGGTTTTCCAGTTATTTTTGTTCCAACTTATTTCTATTTAATTTTGCATTGATTTCAAGTCACGTCATAGTTTTCATTTTTAAGCCCCATTCAATTTCAATATTAAAACCTTATTCCGCGAACGGTTAGTGAACCAAAATGCAATGACCATTTTACCAACCCTCATTCGTTCGGTTCCTCAATAAATCGCCAATGTGACCAGTCTTGTTTTTCTTAATTCCCAGGAAAACTGCATATTTGCAATAAATTCAATGAAATATTTTATAGAGGACAGCTGACAATAAAAATACAAAAACAAAAACAACATTTACCAGAGGAAGTGTGTGCGAAATATAGTCGAAAGTAGGGAAAACAAAATTATTGAATTTAATTCTAGACACTAATGTAATTAGAGCCCTATACCTCGAAGTCAAGTCTTGAATTCTTCAGTTCTTCGCGGATTCCGATAGGAAGAACATCGGAAGAAAATAAGAAAAAAAATAAAAATAATAGAGAACCCTTTTAAGTTTTATTTTCTCCAAAGAAGACCTACTACTTCAACTACCTCTTAATAAATACTGGAATATTCTTAAGCTTAAGTAAATGTCCTTATGGAATAACTATAGAAGGAGAAGGAGTCCTTTTCTTTCTTAATTCGTTTTCGTATATTCGCGTGCGGAATTGGTTTTGTTTTCATTTCGTTGTGTATTGTAAACGTTTTCCTTTTAGACGTTTTGAAGGTGTTTTTTTTTTCTTAATTTGAATACAAACCATCAACAAAAGGACCTTGGATATTTATGTTAAACATACAAATCAACTTATCTCAAAGGATTTATTATAAATATCGTTTTGGATATAAGCAAAAAGGATACATCCAATAAATAATCTGTAAAAATAAGCAACGAAATCATTAATCCAAATGAAAGAAATACATTATTTAAATATTGGATACAAATCTTAACTATTTCGTAAGTTCTATAATTTTTTTTAAATTGTATTTCTTTTTTTCAAGCGTCATATTTAGTTAAATCTTCTATTTTAAAATACCTTAAGAAAAATAGAAAAAAGTTGCATTTATATGGCTTCCATAAGAACTGTTATGCAAACTGTTATGAAGAAAAATAAAAACTATACTTGTGGAAAGAATTAACTTATGAATTTATAGAAATTTAATGAAAAAAAGACTAATAATAGAGCATCAGTGTTTTCAAAAATACTTTGATTTTTACAAAAGTCATTTAGGAAAACAAATTTGTGCATACAAATACAATTACGAATCTTTTTTTCTGTGCCATTTATAATATTTTTACGGAGACCTTAGTTGTGTCACAAATATTGAAACTTGCTGACATGCGAAAAATTCTGTTGTGAGTTATTAGATCTGGAAATTGGCAATACTTTGCTCGATATTTATGATACGGGGCTTATTTCAAAGGTTATTAAGCACTCATAGAAAAAGCCCAGGTCTTTCCACCTTCATTTTGATGAAAAATTAACTTCAAATCGAATTGCAACACAAACACCATTAATGTCTCATTTTAAAGATAATAATTTTATCGTATTTCAGTTACATTAAGATATTTTTTTAATACTAAATGAGGGATAAAAACAAATATTTTTTTCTTTTCAAGACAACTTTTTTGATAGAGTAATTTTAAAAACATAAAACAATTCATTAATCTTACACTTTTTGTTGACAAATGTGTTCGACAGTTTTTTTTTAAAATAGCTTAACATTTTTTGTGAAGAAACTAAACGCTAATTAACTTCTTTTGCGAAGTCCTTATTTCTTATGCGGAAGTGAAGTTCTCGACAAAAGTTCATATTAAGTCTTAGAAAAAAGAATTGCTTTTAAACTTCAAAAAGAAAGTTATTGTAAGTGTTTCGATTTGTCAAACTAGAATTTTTTGACATTTATCGACGTTTCAAGGTCCTTAGAATATTAATGAAATATTTAAAGACGTTTCTCTCCATTCGTGTGTACGTACGTTCCTAGGTCCGTACATCCGTGCATTCGGAATATAATTTTTCGTCGACCGTATTTCAAGAATCAGTAGAGATATCGACTTCAAATAAATGTTTTATACAAATAATAATACAGAAAAATGTAAAAAAAGCTTTCAAGGAAATTAACCCAAATATTTCACGAACCAATAACGCTAACAATTTTTATAAAATTTTTATTATATAATGTGACGAGAATGTATGAAGGTATTGACATTTGTTTTTTATACAAGAAAATGTTCTTGTAAAAACCAATTGGTATTTTTTTTATAAGAAATAAATACTTTTTAAAAATGTTGTTAAAATTGATAAAAAATGGGTTTTGGACATTATATACACACATATTTTCGACTCAATTATAAAAACAAAAAATATATTTTCTTGTTGTCATATTAGCAAGGGTTAAAAAAAAAACAGTTCCTATTGGGTACTTCAGGACAAGATAAGCTCATAAAATTCAAGGTTTAAATATGGCTTCAAATAAATGAACGAAAAGAATATAGGGTTATCTTATTTTTTTTTTAAGTGGTTGCATGCGTTTGGCCTTAAGGCGGCCTACGATATCAATGCCAAGGTAAAGAATTCGGCATCAAAAATAAATTGTCAGAACTATGTACATTGACTTAAATAACAAGATACGTTAAAATATTAATACAAATATACAATGCAGCTTTAACCTGGCGTAGAGGAAAACAATCCGTGAAAAGCAAAAAAGCTGTTCACGATTCATTCAGTCTGGGTCGAGCAGGCGGCATAATATCTGGGGCTCAACATTAGTGACGCAAAATAAAATTACATGGCCGACATTATATGTCGGCTGAAAGAAGAACTATTGGTTAAACAATCAAGGCAACTTAGCATGAATTTTAAGTAGTGCAAATCCACAAATATCCTGGGTCAATAGTAGCATCCGATTACAGCATAGAAGCATAAATACGCTAGCGGTTGGTCTAAGCCAGCAGAGGCTGTCAAATCTTTTGTAGTCCACAAACCTTACCATAACTTTTATTTTGCTGTACAGGGCGATGCTTTTGCCAGTATTTACATATTGATCCAAGATCCAAAAGAAATTCTTCAACCTCAGGGAGGACGATTCGGAAGAAACAACAATCATGCATCTATATTAAAGTATATATCGTGACAAAAATTAAGTTTAGTAGACTTTAGTGGGATGGACAGCAAACTCGTATTTGTAATACACCTTTTGGTAGGCGACAGTAGGTGGTAGGTGGACGCCAACAACATTAGGTTGCACTATTGCATGGCGTTGGCTCACGATCGCGATAAATATAGAGGACCGGACTTATTGAGCAAAAGATGATGACGATGCGCTTGACATTTTCCTCTAAACCAGTTCCGCTTATGTTTGCTTGTCCTACTTATAAAACCCATTAGAGGCAAAAAAAAGGTTAAATATTTTCGAAGGGATTCTTAAAAACGTTCTTGATACAATCAATTTTTATTTTTCCCTTTTTCTTAATGTTATGCTAAATTAGTCACCTTTTTTTAATACTAAGTCCTTGCTTATTAATTTACTACCTTTGCCTATTCGTATGGTAAAAATAAAACGAATTTTTTTAAAGTTATTGTAAATTGAGTCTAGACCAAAAAATGAAGAACCAGCCCAAGAGAAAATGTCAAGAAACGACAATCGTCATCTGGCAACACCGGTATAGTTATTGCTGCTGATGTAAATGTTGCGTATGAAGTTGTTGCTTTTGATGTTGCCGTTGAAGAATTAAAGCTGATTGTTGTTGCTGATGATGTTGCCAATGGTGTTGCTGCTGATGATTATATTTATGAAGCTGCTGCCGATGCTGTTGTTGTTATTGATGGTGATTTTGTTGATGTTGCTGATAATGCTTCTATTTACTATCAAAATTCTGGAGGTCTTCGGACAAAAACAATCGAGTTCTATAATGCAGTGACGGATAATTCGTATGCTGTAATTGCTCTGACTGAAACTTGGTTGTGTGATAGTATAAGCAATACTGAACTGTTTGACGCCAGCTATGTCGTCTATAGAAAAGATCGCTGTTCAATAACCACGGGTTTATCAAGGGGAGGTGGAGTTCTGCTGGCAATTAAATCTTCATTCAGGAGTAGTTGGGTAGATCTTGATGATTCTTCAGGTTTGGTTGAATAAATTTGTGTATGCGTCGATTATAGTCGTTCTAGAGATGGAGGCACTGTTAAAATATATAATATCTTGTCATATATACCGCCTTATTCCGATATAAGTATTTATTTAGCACATATTTATAACATAAAAATCATTGCTGACAGTTTAGATTTAAATTCATTTATATTAGTGTTGGGTGACTTTTATTTAAGTAACGTCAAATGGATTTACTCTAATGATGATAAATGTTTGATTCCGTGTAATGCCTTAACTGATTTTGAAGTAGAAACGATTGATTCTATGCTGACTATGAGTTTTGTTCAGTTCAATGGAATCCGTAATAGTATTGGCCGTATCTTAGACTTAGTATATACATATGAAGACTTAATTTTAACTGTAACGTAAGCTACTTTTTTATTGTCAAATAATAGTATTTATCATAAAGCGTTGCTCATCTCTTTTGATATTTCTTTTTTAAATAGTTATTCTGAAAATTCTAATCAATATGATTGTATTTATGATTTTTGAAAGCAGATTATAACTATATTAATTATTATTTATCCTTGGTTGATTGGGAATTAAGTTTATCGGGATCACCTGATTTAAATAATATGTTTGCCTTGTTTATTAATATAATAGAAGACGTTTTCTCTTAGTGTGTACCTCTCAAAAGAGTGGTGAGCTCAAATAAGCCTGTATGGTTTAATAAAAGATTGGCCAACTTAAAAGGTGAAATGAAACGAATTTATAAGAAAAGTTTAAATGATTCATCACATCATGTAGCATTTTGTCGACTGAGAAAAGAATATGAATTTTTAAAAAGATTTCTTTATCGCCAGCATATTTTATCTGTAGAATCCAAAATTAAGAGGAATCCTAAGGCTTTTTGGACATTTCTGAATACAAGAAGGAAATCGCTCGGTATTCCTCTATCTATGAAATACAATGATGTTCTGAGCAGCGATTTAAAAAATATTTGTAACATGTTTGCGAACTTTTTTCGATCTAACTACGTTGCTGAGCCAGAATCTGCTTTTGAACCAATTCGTGATGTCTCGTCTGTAAATTAGGGAAATCTTTATGTCTCTAAAAATGATATTTTATCTGAACTATCATCTCTTGATGGCTCTCCTACTCTTCCACCTGACAACATTCCAGCTATTTTTGTTAAAAATTGTAGATATAATCTAGTAATCCCGTTTCATATAATCTTTAATCTTTCGCTGTCTACAGGTGTATTTTTGGATTGCTGGAAGTACTCATTTGTCACCCCAATTCATAAGTCTGGTTCTTAGCAAAATATTGAAAACTATATGCCAATTGCGAAACTACAATTGGTCCCTAAAGTCTTCGAAGCTATAGTCAAGCGAAAACTCTATTCTGACACTCGGTCTCTTATATCCGAAGATCAACATGGGTTTATAAGTGGTAGGTCTACGGTAACAAATTTGGCAATTTTTACCAACTTCTGTCTTCACAGTATGGAACGACGCTTTCAAGTGGATGTTATCTACACAGACTTTGCTAAGGCCTTTCATCGTGTTCAGTTTCATATTTTAGAGCGTAAATTATTGGGCTTGGGTTTCCACGTTACTTTACTGAGTTGGGTAATGAGTTACTTAAAAAACCGAAAGCAGTACGTGAAATTAGGTTCGCATTTTTCAAAAACGATTTTCAATCATTCGGGTGTTCCACAAGGAAGCCATCTAGGTCCTCTTTTGTTTCTTTTATTTATCAATGATTTGCCAAATTTTATTTTAAATTCAAGTGGATTACTTTTTGCGGATGATTTTAAGATTTTTAGACAAATTAAAACTGTGTTTGATTGTACTCAACTTCAACTTGATATTGACAGGCTTACAAATTGGTGTGATATAAATTGCTTGTATTTAAATATTCGTAAATGTTCGGTGATGTCATTTACTCTAGCTAGAAATCCAATTTTGTTTGCATATAACATCTCTCAGAGTGATCTTAATCGCGTTACGGTGCAAAAGGATTTGGGGGTTATTTTTAACTCTCAGTTGAGTTTCGCCTTGCATATGGACTTTTTGATCTCAAAATCGAATGCTATGCTTGGTTTTATATTTAGAAATTCTAAGTAATTTAGCGACCCTTACACGTTAAAGACTCTGTTCGTATCCTTAGTTCAGTCTAATCTTAAATATTGCTGTACAATATTGTCACCCTACTACAACAAAGGATCATTACGGCTGGAACGTATTCAAAAAAGATTTACAAAATTTGCTTTGCGTAGAACTTACTTGCATTCTGATATGCCTAGCTATAATATAAGATGCCAATTAATTCAATTAAAGCCACTCCATAACAGACGAGATTATTATTTCAGGGACATTCTGTGTAACCACATTGATAGCCCTAAGTTGCTGTCTTTATTTAATATCTAGGCTCCTGCGCGTTTTCTACGACCTAGAGAAAACGATTTCTTTTATATCCCAAGACACAATACTAATTACGGTTTGAATAATCCTATATGCAATGCTGCTTCCTGTTTCAATCAATTTGAGGATTTATTAGATTGCCATTTAAGTCGAAATGAATGTAAGACTCTACTTGTAAATAATATATAATTAATTATAATTAATACTACCGATAAAAGATAAAGTAGAATCTTAACACGGATGAGTTTTTGACATTTATACGAGTTTCGAATGGATCTTATGTGATTTCGTTCTCAAATGTTGGTACGATTGATATTGCATTTGTATCTCGATGGCTGTGTTCGTTAAGTAGTTGTGTGTTTGGAATCATGTGTTTTCCATTGGAAAAAAATCAATCTGTTACTGTTGATTTTATTTAGTTTTGTTAATGAAAATGGAATAACTGGGTTTATTTTGCAAGGTAAAACAAAAGAAAAGATATTTAAGTTTTGCTACGCATCTAACAAAGGCTTATCTCAGTTTAGATTAAATAAATCTTTTTGGAGTTCCAACAGAAACAAAAGATTTAAAAATGATTAAGTTTGACAGCACTTTCTAAAATGCAAATGGTGTTTCGATGTTTCTTATGAAGTGCAAGTCAGATAGTTTGATTCGTGTTAAACAATTAAGAACTGAATAGTTCAGCACCATATATTTAAGAATATGCTACCAATTTTTTTTAATTTAATAAATATAAACTATATTTTTTGTACACAAACATGCAAATAAACAGACCACAATTCAATATCTATAAAACCAACTTCTCCACACAGGTTTTTCTTCAAAAATTTTGACTAGACTCCAATCCCCGACCGGAATCGAGTCGAATCAAACTCATTTCAACTCGATTCGGGTATATAAAGAATTGAGGCTAGCTTCAAGCTCGCTTCAAACCACATACTAATTTAGTAGTCTACAAAACAAACGCCTTCCTTGAAGTTTTTATTTTATATCAAAGCTGTTGCATAGAATCTCTATTTTCAGATTTTTTCGTACCATTTCTTCTCGAAAATTGTCCATTTTTTAGTTTTAGTTAGTTTTTTTGATTTTCACAAAACTTTCTTCTATTTGTGTTTTTTTTATTATTATAAATTTTTTAAATAATAAAATCAGGCTACTGGCGATGCTATATACTATTTATAGAATGCCCAAAATACGGGTAATGTCTTGAAAACTGATTTATTTTCTTTTTCAAAACTTTGTTTTGTTAAATAATGTTTTATTATTATAAATAGGGAATTCAGTTTGTTTGCTTCGTTCACGTCGGAAAAGATCAATGTTTTGACATGATTTTTATAAATGTAGTTACAAGGCTAGAGAGTGTTTAAGCTACTTTCAAGTTGATCTACCGTTAACACTTATAAATAGTTGAATATCATGCTTTTGGACCTATCATTGGCCGTTTTTTATAATGACATTTGAACACGAAACTATGCTGAAACACTATTGAAAATACGAGATGAGCGGCTAATATCTTAACTGCCGGTGGCGTTCAAAACGTAATATTGTAATTATTCCTCGAGTCGCGATTGAAGTCCCCTCCATGCCTCACATGTACACCAGGTTCTCTGCGTACAGTTGAACCACCTAACTTATTTATTTATCTGAGGGCAAACATCACCTTTACTTTAGCAATACAGATCGTAACTTTTCGTTACTTTTGGTTCCTTTTCGTTTTTTTTTTGTTTCGTTGTGGAAAGCTCACTTACTAACTCATGTATACTTGCCCCTTCAATTTTTCTGTGTGATATTTTGATTTTCTTTTATCACGCGGACAATTTTTGTTGTGGTATAAAATAATAAAGCAAATATGAATATTATTTGAGTTGCTTTTATTTTTATACTAAACAAAATTGTTATCTATGTATATCTTTCCCATATTTTATGCTCAGGTTTATTTATTTTCCACAACTCTACCTTTTTAGTAATTATCTTCACGTAACTCTTTTCTTATAATGAAATTTTTTTAAATAATATTAACCTAATTTTGTATAAGTCCAAATGAATAAGTATTATAAGCTTTACATTCTAAATGCCTTTCAGACTCTTCAAAACCTCTCTCGTCACCTGAGAAAAATTATCCTCCCACCTGAAGACCCATCCTAAGCTATCATCATGGCGGGGGATGAGGCTGGTGAAATGGAAAAGGGCCAAATGGACTATGACATTGTTATGTCCGAGGAGTATGTCCTGAGTGATATTGAAAAAAATTTCATTCTAGCAGCTGAACGAGGTGATTTACCAGGTGTCAAAAGGTTAGACAAATATCGATGCTTTGATTTATTCTTTAAAATTAAATCTAAAACATATTTCTGTCCTTTAGAATTATCGAAGACCACAAAGGAACTAAAAACTTCAATCTAAATTGTTTGGATCCGCTTAACCGTTCGGCATTGATTTCGGCAATTGAAAACGAAAATTTTGATTTGATTGTTTTGCTATTGGAGGAGGGCATCGATGTTGGAGATGCTTTGCTTCATGCGATTTCTGAAGAATACGTAGAAGCCGTGGAAGAGCTATTGCACTGGGAAGAAACGAATCACAAGGAAGGAACACCCTATGTAAGAATATGTTCAGAGACAAGGAAATTCAACTTCCGAGGAACTTTTGTGAGACAGTCATCTAAGATTGACCTCAGTTTTTTTTCTCCAGAAATAACCTGATACCAGAAATTCTCTCTGAAGTGGTATTTCCTATTTATTTGCAATCTTAAGCTGGATAGACGCTCTTTAGGCACGATTATGCACAGCAATAGTAATCTAATGTGTCAAATGTGTTTCATTTTACTTTCAGAGTTGGGAGGCAGTCGATCGCTCCAAGTCAACATTCACCCCCGACATCACTCCACTCATATTGGCTGCCCATCGAAACAACTACGAAATCCTAAAGGTTCTATTAGATCGTGGTGCAACATTGCCCATGCCGCATGATGTCAAGTAAGTGAAAAGAGTCTCCGTCCGTGGTTCGTCGTCATACTTCACAAAGATATTGTATTTGCAAATAATATAGTTATCGTTAGCATCATCAGGTGAGGGGTTTATTTCATTCACGTCATTTGAAAATTGCATTGAAAATCACGTAAATTTATTGTGAATGTAAATATTGATGAACGTGCCCTTTAGCTGTATTTATGTCATCCTGATGCTGTTGTCGGTCGGTTTTAAGTTCAACTGATTCAAAATGTAATCCTCACGCCAGGAAATGGTGTCTAACAAGGATTCGGCATGATTTTGAGGGGTTTATCACACAAATGGTGTTGGGTTTGTTTGCATATACAATTACTGACTACTGCATTTTGTCAACATATAAAAGGAACATTTGTCCGGTGTAATTTTAAATAAAAAGCGAGTATTAGAGGATGCGTTTATATTGACAACATTGACAGTTGAAATTATTTGATACAGTTAAAATAGCAATTTTGTGGGCATATTTTTCTGCAAATAAATAGACACTAATTGAGGTGATGGTAATTATAATGAACTTCTTCATATATGCTCGTATTTAAGTCAAATTGAAAACTACAATTGAAGAAATCAAAATAGTAAGATAATATTGAAATATGCAATGAACAAGGTTAAGTTTGAGACTTTGGATTGGAATAGGAAAAGTAGATTCTATCTCATAACAGATAGCGGGTAAAAGTAAACTATTTAAAAATTCTGTATGTAATGAGTGCACACTTACTTAATAACCTTTTTTAATCAAACACATAAAGGGTTTGAAATGAGCTGTTTAACTAGGGATAGCAACGAAACGAGACTAGTTTTGGCCTCGTCACGAATTCGGTTCCACTAGAAGAGACGATATTGGTTTTGAAGCTTCCGAGACCATACCGAAACCAGACGAGACTCACTTATACGAGACAAAAAAAAAACAACAATGTGTTGTGTTGATACTTCTTCGATTCGTAAAACAAACAAAATAACACTAAAACGTGCACAACCTTGAGGATCGATTATATCGGGTTTTTCAATAAGAGCACTACAAAAGATTTGTTTTTAAATTAAACAAAAACGGTTTTGGGTATCAATGAAATTCTTTATTCCTGTGAAAGTACGTTCGATGCAATTATGTATGGAACTCGATTTCTTTTGCATGGCCACTACGGGCACGCTCGCAGAGGTCCACACGCTGAACCCAATTTTCGACGGTTTTATATATATATCGGCTGATTTTGCTGCAATTTGAATTTCAATATTGATACGAAGTTCATCAATCCTGTCGCTGGCTTGTTAGACCATAGACTTGACGTAACTCCACAGGAAATAGTCTAACGACGTTAAATTGCACTACTGAGGCAGCCAAGCGACTGGACCATTTCGTGAAATAACACGTTCACCAAACTTGGTTTAGGATAAATTTATTGTGACACTTGCTGTGTGGCTTGTGGCCAAGAGCATATCATCCCATAAGGGTCAAAAATATTCGGTTATCATTGCACGGTTGCGATCCCCATTCACAGCAAAGTGCCGGTCTTGATCATTACGGAAGAAGTACGGCCCAATGACGCCTTCGGCCTATAAAACTCACCAAACCAAACATACGTCGCTTCTGGTGGTCAAGCGGCTTAAATTCTTGTAAGGATTTAGGAAAAGATCTTTTCGCAAAATTCGTCACAACGACGTCACAGAGATGCCCAATGCTTAAGAACGACGTGTAAGAGACCCAAATGGGCGTTCTGCAACTGAAGCCTCAGCGGCAGCAATATTATTGACACTACGGGCACTTCCTTGTCTCACTGGCACAGAAACATTTTGTACTGTGGATTCAAATTTTTCCACTAGACGCTTTTATTGATCTACTAGGACAATTATGACGACCATCAATTGAACGTAGCGCTCTTAACGTAAAGGCCACTGACTCCGAATTTCGGTAGTAAATTTTAATAACTTCAACTCGTGTATTTTCCATCATAAAATGGTTAACCTTTTTAAATTAGCAGCATAGCAGCATTTGACATCTGTATAAAACTTAGCTGTCATTTGAAGGGCCATACTATTAGTTTAACAATCACCAAATGAATTGAAACTTACTAAAAAGTAGGAAATCAAACGTTTGCAAGTAATCGGTGAAATTGTGAAGAAATTTGAAATAAGTGCAGTCGTTACTGATGTCGTAAAGCCTGTGCACAAGCATTATGCACGAGCACGCAAAAATTTGCGCTTAATCCTTGAACTCAAAGCGCATTAAAAATCAAAGTTATACTCAAGTTACGGCCCAAATTACAACCAAAATTTCCTATAAAATGTTTACAAAATGAACTAAAAAGAATCGCATGGTGAAAGTGTTTTTGAGTATTCCACTTCAATGTTTTCCATACTCTAAATGGCAAAGTTATAATTAAATTCCAATTGTTAATAAAAAATATGCCTGTTTGTTTTAATATAGTTTTACCTTCAAATGCGAAATGGAGAAAAATTTTCAACAACCTATTGTTAATGGTGTAACAATTTACTAGTCAGCACTTTGCTAAATATTTAGCAATTTACTAAACAAGTTTTAAACCTTTCTTTTAGTAGTGCTAACTAGTAAATTGTCAATTGCCCTTTTATTAAAAAACGAGCATCGAAACAACATGTTTAAAAAGTGACAGTTCGTGACAGTAAATAAAGAAAATACTCTAAAATGGGCATATTATTTGGAGCTACCAACTGTCGACTGGGCCGTTTCATCCATTACTCTTATAAAAATAACAAATGTCATATGGATTTAACAAGTTGCGAAAAGGTAAAGAAGCTATTCCGTCATTTCAACTTTATCAAATTACTGAGAGATAGCAAGATATTAAAATTATTTCAAATTGGGTACATCATCTTTTAAGTTTAGTTAACTGCTAAAAATCGATTAAAACTCTTACTTGTGAGTGATAGTTGATAAATATCAAAATTAGACCTTCAACCAACTTATAAGAATTTTGATAAATTAAGAACGTTTTAGATTATTTGAATGTCAAATTTCGGAGAAAATGTTTTGAAATCAATTTCAGACGAGTTTTGGAAGCCCAACGTCTCTAGATTCAATATTAAAAATTACAGCTAATAGCAATGTTAATTAAAATTTTAACAAAATTAGGGTTTAAGTACTAAATAACAGCTTGATTTATTTGTTGTACTTAGTCCTTGGTTCGTTCATATTAATGATGACTTATCTGCTTTTTTGTTGTTAAAACGAAACCTTCTACTAATACTCTTGATATGAGACCGTACAGTTCATTGCTCATATTTTAAATTAAAAAAAAAATGCAAATCATGTATAGCCCTTTCCATTAAAGACGGGTCGGTCGATTCGAAAGGTCTAGTTTTGACAGACTTTGGCGCTTATATCAGGCTGAATTTTAAAGAGGGCATTGATTATGTGGTTTTTGAGGGCTTAGGTGCTTTGCGGTTTATTCGTATATACCTTTCCTACAAAAATAAGTTTAACGGAGTAAAATCAAACGATGGTGGGTAATTCATAAGCGAGATAACCATGCCATAAAACAGCATACGCAGGGTATCGATTGTGTTTTCAGCTGTGTGGCACGTAGCACTATCCTATTAAAAGCGTATGTCTTCGGTGTCCATATCATCTAAATCAGACCACAAAAAGTTTGTGATCATCGACCTATAGCGTTCGCCGTTGACGGTGATTTTCTGGCAAGCATCATTTTCGAAGAAGTACGAACCGACGGATAAGTGTCGTCCTTAACCATGCTGGGTTGCTAATTGAACGACTTAACAGAACTGTTAAATACATAAGTCACTAACTTTAATTGGAATCAAATTTTTCTTATTTCGTTAGTCACTAGCTTGTGAATTAAAGCCAAACTAAGGCTAGAAAGTGACTTAAGTTTATATGCAACTCTTTTTATACCATTTCATTCAAAGATACTCTTCGACCATATCTTTGCTGCTAGAGAACTCCCATATTGATAGTTAAGTTTTATAAGTTGCACGAGTCGCTAACACTGTTACTTGCTATGATGATTTCTTTAGTGATTGGTTAAAAGAAAATATTTTGACAGAAATTAAATGATACAATATGGCCGCCACAAGCTGTCAAAATCAACTCGTCCCTATTAGAAAAACCTATATTTTTTCATCATTGCTCGACTCATGGCTTTTCTTTTCTTTTATCTAATTGAACAATTTTGAAGTCCGTTGCTTAAAAATTAACTTGGAATTAAATTGCAGTACAAAACTATTCTTATTCTTATTCTTTATTGAGCGGCTACACTCTTTTGAAGAATAATTTTAATTTGACATTTCACTAATTTACTAACCATATTTTTTGAATTTCAAATATAACATAAAACTATAACGGATTGATATTATGATTATTTCAAAAACAAATTACAAAAGGTACAAAAATTGCGAAATTAATTTTGATTACATTCTAAAACTTTTTTGTTAAAGAAATTATTTATGAAAACTTCAAAATTAAATCAAAAACAAAATGTTAACTTCAATAAAGACCGGTGTAGACATCACAGCCCTTTTATACTTTTTGAACACAACAACACAAACAACATCTTTGTCAAGCCTTAAACATACTTTAAAACTAATATTTATTAGTTTAGCATTGTTGTTGCTCACAAAGGGCAGTATAACAAGAAGAAAACAATAATTAATTAATTCTTATCAATGTTTATTAACCAAAAATACCTTATACAAAAATATAAACAATAACTTTAAAGTTTTAAAAAATTGTATTTGATTGAAATTAACATAAATTCTTGTTTATTTCTTGTGTCTACTAACATACGAGTGTTTTGAATTATTGCACCCTTTGTTTTCTGAGTGCTGAAATTGTCTTCCTTTTCGTCCTATACAGATGTGGCTGTGATGATTGTGTAACATCTCAAGAAACCGACTCCTTGCGACATTCACAATCTCGTATCAATGCATTTCGGGCATTATCTGCAAGTTCCCTTATAGCTCTCAGTTCCCGAGATCCAGTTCTAACAGCCTTTGAATTGTCCTGGGAATTGAAACGCCTTCAGGCAATGGAATCGGAATTTCGCGCAGAATATACGGTAAGTTTTTATTTTCATACAAAAATACCAAACAAAGAAAAACGAAACATGCAGATAGATGTTTTGATGTAAGAAAATGGTCAGAGAAGAATATATGATTCAATTTGCGGTTTGTTCAACTTTTATTGAAGATTCAAAAGACTCTCCTTGATTTAATAGAAAATGGAATAGATGCTTTTTATATTTAACAGCAGACTTGAATAAAACAAGGAAATATTTATATTTTTAGGAAATGCGTGCTGACGTACAATCGTTTGTGTCCTCACTTCTGGATCATGCACGTACTTCCTTGGAATTAGAAGTTATGCTGAACTACAATCATGAGGATACCCATGATGTTTGGTTGCCAGGGACGCGTCAAACATTGGAACGTTTGAAATTGGCAATTAAGTATAAACAAAAGCAAGTAAGTTGAAAACTCCTTTATTTTTCTTTTTAAAGAATTTCCACAAGTTCCAAATCCATTGCAGTTTGTGGCCCATCCAAATGTCCAACAATTACTTGCTGCTATTTGGTATGAAGGTTTACCCGGATTTCGAAGAAAAACTGTTAGTCAACAAATTATAGACGTTGTTAAACTTGGATGCATGTTCCCTTTAAACAGTATGAATTATCTCTTAGCCCCCGAATCAGAAAAGGGTAAACTTATGCGAAAGCCTTTTGTAAAGTTTATCTCACATTCTTGCAGTTATATGTTCTTCCTTGGTATGGTTTGAATAATTATAAAAAATAATTAAAAATAATTAAATTTAATTATATAATTATTATAGCACTTTTGGGTGCTGCATCTTTGAGGGTTGTACAAATTATGTTTGAATTAATTGCATTTCCTTGGATGACAGCAATGTTGGAAAATTGGAAGAAATACGAGCGGGGATCATTGCCAGGACCAATCGAATTGGGAATTATTATGTATATTTTCAGTGAGTAAATTTTTTTTTTATTTTATTTTTTTTTTATTTTATTTTTATTCATTTTTCCATTTCATTTCAAATTTATTTAAATATAACAATAGTAGGATAACTTAAAGAGAATTTAAGAAATGGATAAATTAGTAATCGTTCAGTAATCTTAGAACATAAAGTTCAAAATTAGTGATGAACGACACTTCAAGAATTTTTTTTTTATTTTGAAAGATCTAATTTGGGGTGACATCAGTTACAATATTAAATAAGAAGAAATAATTCATTGTTGTATATAAAATCAAAGGCAATTCATAGAACTAAATAAATTTCTTAGATAGTACATAATAAAAATGGATAAATAATAATAGAGAAAATAGAGAAAAAGAGGAAAACAATTAAGAGAAAACATGCCTATTGTGTCGCCTTTATACTCTGAATATAAATTCAATATTGGTGTGATCAAAAGTGAACAGCCAATTTTTAATTTCTTTAATAAAAATATTTTTATTTTGATTTATTCGGATTGAATACGGAAATTTATTAAAATATTTTGGGGCCGTAAATAAGTAAAAATGATAAAAATGAGTTGTACATGTACGTGCCACTGGTATGTTAACAAAAGCCATGTTGTTTATTCTTAAGTTATGAGACTCATTGTATCGACTTGGTATATTACCACTTTGTTTGAAAAATTCCTTAGTACCTTGAAAATATATAGATAATAAAACATCTATATATTTTCAAGGTACTAAGGGTAAAATTTTGAGATTATTAAATAGAGGCCAACTATGAGTGCGACGATTACACTGAGAGATAATGCGAACCAAGTGTTTTTGTGCAATGAAGACAGGATAAAGTGTGTTTAAATAAGTCCCACCCCAACTAGTTATACCATATTGTAACTTTGAATGTGCAAGACCGTAGTATATTTTACATAAAACTTTTTTTTGAGCAGTATGGTTTAATGAGATACATTTTACGAGCATTTAGACACATATGTGATTTTAATGTTTGAAAATGATCTTTCCAGTTCAAGTTATAGTCAATCAACACTCACACTCCTAAATACTTAAAGCTTTTAACTGACTCAATTTTAAAACACAAATTTGAGCACGATTTATTGGAATAAAAATTTGGTAAGCAAAAATTGTGAAGTGGTAAACTGAATTTTTTGCAGTCACATGCATGAAAGTAAAGATTATAGTCATTTAAAGTATTCCCAGATATTTTGAACGTTAATAATTTAGTTTTTTCGCTGATTATTCATTTATGAGCAGTGAATTTTTCTAGGTCTTCCCCAATCTTAACAATACATTCGAAGTTGTTTTTGTACTTGTATGTGAATGTTATGTCATCTGTAAAAGCTGTTGGTAGTCCGTTAAATTTTTGCTTGAAAATCGAGTTAATGTAAATCAGAAATAAGACCGGGCCAAGTACAGATCCTTGGGGTACACCATTTTATAAGACATTAACTTCACTAAAAATACCATTTATTTTAACCCTTTGTATTCTTTCTTTTAGGTAACTGCTAAACCAATTGTGCACAGTTCCTCGAAATTAAATTTAATTTACATTAATTTGTCTTTAAGAACAAAATAATATACAAAATTTCGTCCCACAACCGTAGTTAGGCTCTAGGAACTTAATTTCCAAAGACTTTACTTAGACCGGACAAAATGAAACTATTCATGTTATATTGCTTAGGAGAACTTAGTTTGTAATTTGGAATTAAATTTATTTGAAATCAGGGATATCAATCGAAGGATTCAGTTCAGTCATGGACATTAGTCCTAAATAAAAGGAAACGTAATTTTCTTATTGCTTTAAATAATAAAGGACTACTTCAATACCCGTGGCATGGATACAACAATTTATCACATTTTTATAGTGTGATTTTCTATTTTAAAGACTTATGTATGTAGTTCCATTTTTATTGAAAACTAGATCCAAAAATATTTATTTTTCCGAATTTCGGCAAATGTCCTTAACACTCTCCCTAAAAATAAGTTTATTTCAGATTGAAGGAACATGTATCAGGGGAGGAAAGCACAATTATTGCCGATTACTTCAGAGCCTAAAGTTCTTTTTTTCTTTTTTGAAAAAAGTTATATGCTGACATAATTCTTTATTGTGCTTTTAATGATCTTTAAAATATCATAAGACCATACAAAAGGTGTAAACAAAATAAAATGTATTTAAGTGCGAGAACACTGTAGTAATGTTAAAAATAGGTTGACATTGTTTTTGCATTTTAACACGTAAAATGTTGAACTAAGATTGAATTCTAAATGAGTTAATTCTTAATAAAACTATAATGCAGTGAAAATTTCATTTAGAGATGATTAAGCATATGTTGAATCCAGGCCCAGATTAAAGAAAATGAGGGCCTGGGGCTATTTCAAATTCAAGGCCCCCTAAAAAGATACGAGACAAAAGCAAGCCAACACCTCATAACCCAGAGCGTCCTAAACCCCAAGCGAGCCAACTCAATAACCCACAGCGTCCTAAGCTCCAAGAGACGATGAGCCAAGGAGTTGACGCATCAAAAATACAAGAAGTTATCCCACAAGTTCCTCAACCCCGATAAGATTAAGAATTTTTGATACCCCGGGCTAATTATTCATCAGGGGTTTTTTTAGCGTTTCTGAAAAATTAAATGTGTTCATTTTGCAATCGCAAATAAAAAATGGTAAACCCAAAAGCGGTAGTACCAGTGGCATGATGGTTAGTGCGTTGGCCTGTCATGCCAGAGGTCTTGGGTTCGATTCCTGCCTATGCCATCTAAAGTCTTTTTACGGGTACTGCCTCTTTCGAGAAAAAGTGCTTTCTCAAAATAGCCGTTCGGATTCGTCATATAAACTGTAGGTCCCCTCCATTGCTGATAACATTACTCGCACACAGGAATGGTTGAGAGTTGTAAGTCACTAGGCCATAGTTTCCAACGGACTGCTGCGCCACCCAATTTCATTTTAAACCCAAAAGCGTTAAACGCACATACTATTGACTAAAGTAACAAATAATATAGTAATTAATATTTATTAGATTCATTCTTTTTTTCTCAATTTCATTTTAACAAAATCTTGAATTAAATCATTGAACTCAATCGATCTTAATAATTCGGATTTGATTGCTAAACGAGTTAAAGGTGATAATCTTTCATCCAATATCGAAGATCGGTACATATTTTGTATCTTTTTAAGGACTGAGAAAGATCTTTGTTGCGAATATTCTAAGGGCTATATAAACATTTGGAAAAACGTCAATCATTTGTTTTTCAACGATTTAGTTAGGTATTTTAAAAGGTGAAATAAGTCGACGTTTCAAGGTCCCTAGAGTCGAAATAAAAGATTTTTAGAAAGATGTCTGTGTGTGCGTAAAAATTTGTCACCTCCAAAATTTTACGACTAAGATATGATTTCATCTCCAAAACAATTTTTGCAACGAAGAATAATGTTTTTGACATCTGATAAAATTTTGAGAAAAATCAAATTGACAGTTTTTTTTACAAAAAATAAAACTCTAAAAAAAACAATACTAAAACTTGGTAAAAATTTACTTTCGACTCAAAAGCTTTTCAAAAATTAAAAATATAGGCATCAAACTTATTATATTTCACAGAAAATATTGTTTCAATATTCAGTAATTTTTATATAAAAATCCAACAGTCCGTTTTTTCATAAAAAATAAAATCTAGACAAAGTTTTAAGCAAGACAAATCGACAGACGGGATGGGAAGTTATCAGTGTGGATCGCATCCCAGCCTCTTTTTAAATATTCAATCAAAGACAACATCATGTTCTCAGCTACGTTTAAATCTAGTTCCACTTTTTTCAGATATGTACGTATTGGTATAGTCAAATTTATTTAAAAACTCTTTCCAGAATACCGCCATTAAGGCATTTTCAAGTTTAATAATTTTCGATTTTAGAGATGAAGCTTCATGCCGAGTATCTAAATTTTGATTTTGATCATCAGCTTAACGCATTAAAAAGATAAGCAAAATTATTCACTTAAGCATTCACGGCATCTGCTCTTTTCGACCATCGAGTTATGGACAAACTCGTAACTTTTCCACTTTCTTTTTGCAATACATCCCATCTATGTGTAGATGAACTAACAAAGTTGAACAATGTTTGTATAAGATTAAAAAAAATCGCGGAATGAATATTATCATTCACGCTACATTCGAAAACTAGATTCAATGAATGTGCAACGCAGGGAACGTAAAAAGCTAATTCATTTTCTTTTTTTAAACGAACCTGTAATCCAGAGTATTTTCCTGATATGTTACTGGCATTATCGTAAGTCTTTGATGTTCAAATCGTATTCTTCTAGCAAGTGTAATATATCGATACTTTATTGATCTCCTGTATGGTTTTGTATTTGCAAAAAGCAAACAAAGCGTTTGTGGATATGCCCATTAAAATAATGCCTAAATATTACAGATATGATCCACATGCGATAAATCAGGAGTAGAATCAACAATGAGGCCCCAATATTTATCTGATTTTATTTCATTAACAATCTGATTTAATACCTAATTTGACATCAATTTAATGAGCCCCTCGTAAATTGTTTTAGAAAAGTAAGAAACATTTTCTCGACTTACATTTGCATGATTAATTAAATGTTCTTTCAAAAATGGATCGAATTAAGACAACAATTCTTTTATTACAAGATAATTTCCATTGTCTGGAGATCCAATAACTTCATCGGCTCCCCCAGATTCAGAAAAAAGAAGCCATTTGCTTTCACACGTTTCTCCATTGTTTAATTTACGATGAAATTAATGCGACGAAAATAATCTATTTTGTTTCCAAACTTTTTTTGGAAGGCTTGAAGTCATAATTTTTATTTTGAAAAAAATATACAATTTGTCTAGATACTTTTCACGTTCTATACGATTTAACTTTAAATTCAAAGGCCACAATGATGGATCTTTATATGCAATGTCTAATGTCAAATACATTAACTAGTAGTTAAATATTTCAATTCGAACACCTTTAAGTCGAACATTTGCGGCAACATTTAGTTCGCCAATTTCCGCTTCTTAAACTCAAAACGGACTCGTGGAAACTAATAATTCCAAATTTTACCACAAGTATAGAAATGTACTTTAACGCTCAACAAAAAAAGTACGCTAAACTTCCATATGTCGAGCTTTCAAAACAAAAGAAAAAAAGAGGTTGGGATGCGACCCACACTGATAACTTCCCATCCCGTCTGTCGAACTGTCTTGCTTTAAAGTTTGTCTAGATTTTATTTTTTATGAAAAAACGGCCTTTTGGATTTCAATATAAAAATTACTGAATATGGAAAACAATATTTTCTGTGAAATAAAATAAGTTTGAAGCCAATATTTTTAATTTTTGAAAAGCTATTTGAGTCGAAAGTAAATTTTTACGAAGTTTTAGTATTGTTTTTTTAGAGTTTTATTTTTGGTTAAAAACTATCATTTTAATTTTTTTCAAAATTTTATCGAATGTTGAAAACAATATTTTTTATAAGATAAAATTAGTTCGAAGCCAATATTTCAAGTTGTTGAAAAGCTATTTGAGTCGAAAATCAATTTTTACCAATTTTTGTTAAATTTTTGTACAAAAACTGTCAATTAGTTTTTTTTTCAAAATTTTACTGCAGCTTGACAACAATATTTGTTGAAAGAAAAAAGTAAATTAAAGCCAATATCTTAAAGTTTCAAATGTCAAAATTTTCAATTTGACAAATCGGACCCAAAACAATAACTTCCTATGGGAAGTTAATAAATTCGAGTTACAGGAACTTCGATTTCAGGAAATAAAAAAAAGATGTATTTTGTTTATTTTTATTATATATAAACACAAGAAGAGACACAGAATTTTAGTTAAGAATGCCTTAAAATATATTTACAGTTCGATTGGAAAAACCTTTCAATCTCGTTAATTAAATTAAAAACGATCCGGTGTATTATCATCAGAAGAGTGTCACGTTTTGTTTCAAAAGCTTGTCTAGGCTGTGCAATTAATCCTTCACCCGGATTTAAGCGTGACCCGTTCCTTTCTATGTTTCCCACTGTGACGTTTTTCCCCTTTAAACGTTAAGGTTTTGTTTGGAAGACTTTTATAAAAAGCCCTGTTTTGTCTACATTAAAGACACAATCTTTTGTTTTCAATGCTTGCAATGTTCTTCATTAATTGCGGCACTTTCCCCCGCAATATAGTTTTTTGAACAACGCCTTTTATATTCCATAAAATCTACATTTTTTTTTAAATTTGTTAAGTCAAACTGTACTCGCAACATTCTCTTTTATGATTGCACCTGCAAACGGATGATTTACATTCCTTGTCACGTCTTTCATAAAATATTTTAGAGGTTTTTTTCACATTGAAGTTTTTACGTATCCTGATGATTCAGCATCGTTTTTCATTCTGACATGTCGATTCGTTTATTTTTTGGAAATTTTTAACTTCTTTCAGAACAAAATTTTGAAGAAAACTAGCCATTCCTCTTCCTAAAAGAAACTTCTAAAATAATGCATTATAGTAGCCTCAAAAATTAATAAAAAGAGTAAAAAAGGGGGTTACCCTTTTCAGTACAAAAGTTCGAGATGAATTAGTATGTTTTTATTTTATAATAAGCACACACTTAAGGGAATATAACTACCCTTATTATGTACCCGTGGCATGATGGTTAGTACGTTGAACTGTCATGCAAGGGGTCTTGGGTTCAATCCCTGCCTGTGCCACCTTAATTAAAAAAAAAAAAAATTCGCGGGTACTGCCTCTCGCGAGAAATTGACAAATCCTTCAAGAGTAATTCTTGTCATGAAAAAGTGCTTTCTCAAATTAGCCGTTCGGATTCGGCCCAAAATTCCTGACAACAGTACTCGCACACAGGAATGGTTGAGAGTTGTAAGTCACTAGGCCCTGGATCACAACGGACTGTTGCGCCACCCAATTTAATTTAATTTATTATGTAGATGCACAGTGTGAGCACTAGGAAGAGGAGAGACGGTTTAAAAGTAGATGTCGGTGCGCATTGGTTTTGAATTCCTGAATATTGCAATGACTAGAAAAGACAGAGTGTGTTAAGGAATTCCACATTCACTTAGTACGGCTAAACAACGAATCTCTATACTTGACGGTACGACCGAAGTTGGGCTCGAGGGTATACTGATGAGCATTCCTAGAAGCACGAGTATTACGGTTGAACTGTTTAAGGGGAGGAATGCAGCTGGCTATTTCACGAGAGCTTAAACCGTTAAAATAACGGTAAAAGAGGGTGAGACAGGAAACTTTACGACGATGTTCAAGCGACGTAAATGATCCTACGATGGTATTATCATCAATCAATCTAAATGCTCTACGTTCAATACTATCCAAGAGTCTTAAGTAAGTTGCAGGAGCACCAGCCCAGATATGGGAGTTATACTCAAGCTTTGGAAGTACATATAAGTTTTGTAAATAACAGCCAGCATTGCTTTAGAAAACTCAATCATAAACAAAAGGAATTTTTCCGATCAAGAGATATTTAACCATCAAACGCAATAATAAAAAATTGAAAAAAGAGAGAAATTTGAATTAGAGAAGTTCGAGTTATGGAGTTCAAAGTCTTTGAAAATAAAGTGGTAAACGCAAAGTACACAATTAAAATATGAGTTACAGAGAAATTGACTTAAGGAAGTTTGAGTTATGGATGCAGAATGTTTAACTGCGCTATTAAAAATTCCACACTAAATTCGGTCCCGAATACCTTCACAAAAACACAGCTAAAACTTCAATTATTGATTGTTTATAAATTAATTCATTTTCAAAGTTAATTAAATAAAATTTTTCATCTTTGCAAACAAATTGCTACTTTTATTTAATTTAAAATAACTTTTCCAACTAAATTTATTGAACTATATCATTTATCAATATTGGAAAACATTTTTAGAGTTTATGATTTTGCTAAAGATCTTTTCGAGAGTTATTATTATATTACCATTGACTTTTTCACAAAATGTTTTCGTTCTGAATTGAATAATGTGTATGTTAATAATAATTAAAGCTTATATTTAAACAATTTAACAATAGGGGTGAATTCTCTAATTAACCTCAGGAAAGTAGGACGCAAAAACTTCAGTTCAGGACTCCTTTGCTTACTTTTCATTTAAAAAAAAATACATTTATGACTAACTATATAATTAATAATTTTGAATCTTATAGTCAAACTGATTAATAATAATTTTTACTGATTTTCTGGATTGCTTGAAATCTTATTTAACATCGAGAGTTCAAGTCGTTAAGATTGACGAATATCATTCTAATCAAATATTGGTTCCATCTGGTGTCCCTCAGGGTAGCCACTTAGGCCCTTTAATGTTCCCGCTGATTGATGATAGTATTTAATTAAATGATGACTTAAATAAATTGGCAGATTGGTGTTATTTAAACTATTTATATCTTAATATTTCAAAATTCCAAGGTATGTCTTGCTTCCGTATAATTTTCACAATTTTTTACGAGTATCAAATTGATAGTTCTATATTGGATCGTGTAGCACAAAAGAAAGATTTAGGTGTTATCCTTGATACTAAGCTTTCTTATAATATTGAATATATCATAAATAAATCCAACCAAATGTTAGGGTCCATCAAAAGAAATAGTTTGGAACCCTTGCTATAAGGACTCAATTGTTAGAAGGGAGAAAATTCAGAAAAATATTTGAAGGCTTATGTATTATAAAAATCATTGGGGTATTGTTATTTCATCGTATGAAACTAGATGTCTCTTATTTGGTATGCAGAGTTTGGCAAATCGGTGTGCATACTTTGCGATAATGTTTATTAGAGATATACTTTATAATCATATTAAATGTGCTTAACTTCTTGCACTTATATCTACTCGTGTTCCTGGTTTTAATTTCAGAGATAATATTCTTTTTTACGAGCAATTTCATAGATCTTACTATGGTCGTAATGAACCAATTTCTAGTTGCATCAGAGAAGCAAATTCAGTTTGTACTAGTTTGGACTTTTTTTAGAATTTGCACTATGGATACCTTTAAAATGTATGTTTTAAACGTACTGAGATCTACTTGACATTTGCATATATTTATATATTATTGTAATTTTTATTTTTTTATATATTATTGCAGTTATTTTGAATATTATTATCTATTAGTCTATAAGAGAACTTTGTTCTTTGATTGATGAATAAATAAATAAATAAAGAAAAGAATTCATAACACTGCATAAATTTTCATGGAAATGAAAAATAAGAAAACACATACATATATACGCAGATGGATAAGAATTCTTATATCTTTATACATTTTTATTTTATAACATAATTTAAACAAAAGTATTAGGTTTAAAATGTTTTAGGGTAATTGAGGGAGATATGCCGTGCCTTTGGAATATTCAATTTAGTTTTTTATAAACATTATTTTTGCAAGAAACTTAACAATTGATTTAAACTCTATCATATTAAAATACTTAACCAATGGAAAATTACAATTTTCATAAAAAATAACAACAAAATAAATAAAATCAAAAGACTGAGAGAGATGCTGCATATTAAATGCATTCAATTCGAATAATTAACTTTATTGTCAAATATATTTCAGTCACTCCGAACTCTAAGGCTGCAGAAACCACACTATAACTCTATACAGCAAACAAACCGCTAATTCAATTGTCATGAAAATTTCTTTATGAAACGAAAAGATGCAACCGTCGGATATTTTCCCACAATTCTAGATTTTCGTCAAGTTGTGAATTAACAAATTGTCAATTGTCGACATCATCAATATTTATAAAATAGGTCCCAGTTAGAAATTCGGTTGTATGCGGCATCTCTCCCGCAATTAACCTATGATTTCAAAACAAAAAATATAATTGAATTGGCCATCCATTGGAGCAATTCCACACAATTTGTGGGCGAGAAATTTTAAAAGTGCAAAAGTTCTGTTTATGAAATAATTTTGTTTGTTTTATATTAACATTCAAAAATGCATCAGAAGTTGAAAGAAAACATTTAAATTGTTGGAGGTTTTCACTAAATAAAAAACTTCCACCTGCGTCTTGCGAGAGATCTGAGAAACTGGTTCAAACAAAAATAATCGAAAACCAAAAAAGAACTTTAAGCAAACAGACATAAAACCTGATACATTTCTATACCACATTTCTTCTCATAAATATTTAACGACGAACTTTGAAACATTCACCCACTATACTTTGCAGTAAGTTTTCCGCATGTGTACTAAAATAATAGTGTAACTAATCTTATACCAGAAAAAGAAATACTTCAAGCCTTGAAGCAATCACGCTTTACAGAAGCTATAAAGAAATAATGAGATTCTATATAGCTGCTGCAATCCGCCTACATTCCTAGCGTATGATGTTTGAGAGTTGAAGGATTAACAATTCTTTTCCATATGCATGCAACAAGCTTCCGAAAGTATGTTCCTAAAATACTTTGTATCCTTAAGTTTGCCCAACGTGGAATGAATTGATAATTCTTCATCATACAAAACGTTTTTCAAATTGTTTTTCAGATGTTTTTCTAAGATTGAATGTTTTATAGGTGTATTTAGAAAACATAGGTGTATTTTGTTGTTCTTATTGTTTGCAGGTTTAATATTTGGTGAATTAAGGACTCTCTATTCGGATGGTCTGTTTGAGTACATTTGTGACTTATGGAACATTGTAGATTTCATATCGAATATGTTCTATGTCACATGGATTCTCTGTAGAGCCACAGCTTGGGTTATTGTACATGTAAGCTTATAAACTAAATAATTTTTAAAACAAGGTTAACTAATTTACAACTTATTTTTTCTTTCCAAGCGAGATCTATGGTATCGAAATATAGACCCGTATTTTCCGCGAGAACATTGGCATCCGTTTGATCCGATGTTAATATCTGAGGGTGCGTTTGCGGCAGCTATGATATTCTCCTTCTTGAAGCTTGTGCACATTTTCTCCATCAATCCTCACTTGGGACCGCTGCAAGTGTCATTGGGTCGAATGATTATCGATATCATAAAGTTCTTCTTCATCTACACTTTGGTTCTGTTCGCGTTTGGTTGTGGCCTCAATCAACTTCTCTGGTACTATGCTGATTTGGAAAAGAAAAAGTGTTACCATTTGCATCCTGATGTAGCGGACTTCGACGATCAAGAAAAAGCTTGTTCAATATGGCGTCGATTCTCAAAGTAATTTTTATACGAGTTGTAAAAGACTTCTTATGCAATAAATTGATTTCTTGCAGCCTCTTTGAAACCTCACAATCATTGTTTTGGGCTTCTTTTGGTCTTGTCGACTTGGTATCGTTCGATTTGGCTGGCATTAAGAGTTTCACCCGCTTTTGGGCTCTTCTCATGTTCGGATCGTATTCAGTGATCAATATTATTGTACTGCTCAACATGTTGATTGCCATGATGTCAAATTCATATCAAATCATTTCCGAACGAGCTGATACAGAATGGAAATTTGCTCGATCACAGCTGTGGATGAGCTACTTTGAAGATGGCGGCACTGTTCCACCACCATTTAACTTGTGCCCATCAGTAAAATTGCTAAGGAAGACACTTGGAAAGGATACTAATAAGAAAACTAAGAGCTTTAAGGTGAGTAATTTTGATGATTCGTTTTCGTTTGGAACATTTAATCTTATTCCAAGATTTTTAAAAAGTTAACACTCAATGCAAAAACGTCACCAATCCATACAGTTATTTATATCATTAGATTTTTCTGATGTCAAGTTGACTTTGACTTTTACGTTTGTAAGGTAGGGACACGTTTAATATCTGTTAAGGGAACTTTTATTGGGGACAAACTTTTCAAACGTTTTTCGATTGCATTTAAGAACAAAGTTTAAACACTTGACATAAGAACAATTAGGGTAATTACCTAAAATATGAAATTCATCTAAAAAGTAAAGCAATCAATGAAGTCACTATTAGGACAAACAAATTCTAAGTTTCAAGCTGCTTGCGCAGGTATTTGACATCTGTTTAATTCTGTTGACATTTGAAGTGTCATATTATTTGTTGAATGTTAGCCATTTACAATAGGGAATCGTAGCCGCTTCTCTCGATAATTATTGTGGTTGCCGTAATTGTAAAACTGCTAAGGCAGGGAATAATACAATTAGCAGAGAATGGTCTTAAGACAAGTGCGTTGTGCATATTTTTAATGCAGTCTTAACTAAAAAGCATTGATGCTGCAGGTATTGATGATGTTTCAAAATTGTCCATTTCCGTTTGGCTGGCGATGAAAGATCATGATTGGACCGATGTATAGTTCTATAAATAAAAAAGCAACAAGCTATACAAACCGATTAACTTTATTGCGTCAAAAGTTACTTGGTCACGTGATTTCACGTTTTGACAAAGTCAAAAAATTATCTTAAAAGAATCGTCAACCTCCAAGAGGGCGCAATTAGAATGTTATTTGACAAATGACAGCATATGACACTGGCGACCATTTTTTCAAATACAGAAAAGAGATGTCGGTAAGCGATAACTTTTAGCTTGGCCTATAAAAAATTATGGACTTACGATACCATCAGTTTGTTGATGTACCTCAGATTGAATTTCTCAATGTGTCAGTCAGTTTCCAATTGTTCCAGAGCCAATTAAGTGATCATTTTGATTGTTTATAGTCATTAAAGTTTTGTGTGAAAGTGTGCTAAATTGCGACTTATTTTTGGTTCTACAAAAGGCCGAAACCGAGTTACGTGAAATTGACTGTTTCACATTCTCCTGTACTCTCAGCACAACGATGGTGATTTCAAGGATTTCCATATTTTCGTCACGCATGAGTGTTGTTTAATCTTTTACTAAACCAGTGGACTGATTTGTTTTTATGACGATTACGGTTACAATTTTGTTAAATAGGTTAGGCTATTGGGACTCTGACCGACTATTTTTATTTTATTAAACAATTTTGTCGCTTACACTTGTTAATTTGTCCATTTTGATTTGTCCATTTTGATTTGGCTCAGACCCCTATGACCTCTATGGAGTATCAATATAAAGTATCAATAACACATCATTCAAATACGCGCCTCGGCTGCACGGAACCGAGTGGTCCAATTTTCAATGACTCTTCCGCATGGATTCGGCTGAATTTGAGCGATGGCCTGTGTTATGTTCACCCTTAGGGCATCGATCGATTGTGGTTTATTTCCATAGACCTGCGACTTAAAGAAACCCCACGGAAAAAAGTCTATCGGGGTCAAATCGCATGATCTTGGTGGCTAATTGACATTTAACATGTGGCACGCAGCTCCGCCGTACTGCTGGAACCTCATGTTGTATAGGTCCATGTGATTAAATTTGGCTCATAAGAAATTAGTTATCATCGTTATGTAGCGCTCGCTGTTGACGGTGACAGCCTCACTAATGTCGTTTTCAAAAAAGTACGGACCAAAATCCACACGGTAACTTTTTGAGGATGCACTTTCATCTGGTGAACCTCGCGTGGGTTGGTGTCGTCCCATACACGGCAATTTTGCTTGTTATCACAGCTTTTCATCCAAAAACGCGCCTCGTTTATCAAGATGATTTTTCCGCCAACATTTGGGGCCCTCTTCCAAACGATCCGAATCCCAGTCAGCGCACAAACGGCAGCTTTGTCTATGGTCATGAACTTTGAGCTCCTGGGTCAGTTAGATCTTGTTCGGTTGTAGGCCCAAGTCCCGACGTTAAATTCGCTAAGTCGAAGTCCGCGAAAGGCCTTTAGCCCGGCGCGCCGGAATAGACTGCCTCGAGTTCTGCTGTACACTTCGTAAAATGGGCGCACTTCGATAATAAAGTTTTATAATTTGAACGTGCTGTTCAAGTGTGTATTTTGCCATGTTGGCTTGGCATAAACAACTAAATGAAAAACAAATGATTTGACAACAAAATGGCCTCCACGAGGAGCCAAAATCTACCCGCGCCAAAACCCTTCATAATCACAAGCAATTGTATAGATAACAGGTCTGGCTTTGCCGTAAGCCGCTTTTTGCAGGATTTGTTTGTACATAAAGTCGAAGATGTTGAGAGGTTGTAAAGCTTGAATCAAGGTCCGAAAGTTTTATGAACAGGTGAAACGAAATTCACAGATACATAAACCTCGAACCAAAGGCTGCAAAGACTTAAGTGGAAACATCATAGTGGAACCGCAGTCAATACTGAGGATATGGAAGGACCACTTCTGCAGACTGTATAATGGCGACGACGAAGTGAATTCCGCTGTCAGGCAGGATGATCCATTCAACATAGACGACGAAAGCTAACAATCCTGTCCTCCCGACTTAGACTAAGTAAAGATTGCCATATCTACCTAAAGTCTAATAAAGCCGCTGCGCTGGAGTGGATGGCTTGAATGCCGAGCTCTTTAAAGCAGTTGGAGATAAATTGGTTATGAGCATGTACCAACTCATCTGCAAAATATGGTCGGAAGAAAGCATGCCCGATGAATGGAACCTCAGTATTGTTTGCCCGATCCTGAAAAAGCTGACCCTCTAAACTGCACCAACTATAGAGGAATCAGTCTACTTAACATCGCCTATTAACATCACCATCTTTTTATCGATTTCGATATCGACGAATCTCTTCTTCGTTGGATTAGAAATTTTCTTTCGAACCGTTCAATACAAGTTGTTTTGGACGGATTCAAGTCTGAAACTCATAAAATAAACGCTGGTGTGCCCCAGGGCTCCGTTTTGTCTCCGACCCTCTTCCTCATTTTTATAAATGATCTCCTGTCTGCTACTTCTAATCCAATACATTGTTTCGCTGACGATAGCACTCTTAGCTTTTCATATTCGTTTCCAGACTCACAACCCTCCTCTTCGGATGTGGAACTGCAACGGCAAAATATGATTAGCTCATTAAATTCCGACCTACACAGCATTGTACAATGGGGAATAAAAAATCGTGTGGAATTTAATGCTTCGAAAACGCAATGCTGTCTTGCTTAGTTAAATCGAGATAAACCGTCTTTGCCACTATCTATGAGTGGCACTTGCAT
Organism: Eupeodes corollae; assembly: GCF_945859685.1. Lineage (NCBI taxonomy): Eukaryota > Metazoa > Arthropoda > Insecta > Diptera > Syrphidae > Eupeodes > Eupeodes corollae. The sequence goes on from NC_079147.1 coordinate 40,149,052, forward strand.
CAACGAAACAGAAAATCTTGACATCCTCGGAATGTGCATAAGCAACCACCTTTTGTGGAGCGAACACAAACGCGATGTTGCCAAAAATGCCGCAAGATGTCTAGGTTTTCTGAGACGTTGCAAGAAATTTTTTTCTCCGTCTGATCTGGCTACAATCTACAAAACCTATATACGTCCGAAACTTGAATATAACTCTCATCTCTGGGCTGGTGCTCCAGTAACTTATTTAAGCATCTTGGACAGTATTTAAAAAAGAGCTTTTAAAATGATTGGTGACATAAACATCATCAACTCGTTTACATCACTCGAACATCGACGTAAGGTTTCTTGCCTCACCCTTTTTTACCGTTATTTTAACGGACTATGCTCTAGTGAAATAGCCAGTTGCATTCCTCCTCTTAAACAATTTAACCGTAATACCCGCGCTTCTAGGAATGCCCATCAGTTTACCCTTGAGCCCACCTTCGGACGTACTATGAAGTACAGAGATTCTTTTTTTAGCCGTACTACGCGAATGTGGAACGCCTTGCCACGCTCTATCTTTCCCTGTCATTGCAATGTTCAGAAATTTAAAACCAATGTACACCGACACCTCCTATCCAACCCTTCCCTCTTTTCCTATAATGTTCACACTGTGTTCTTGGCATATTAAAGGTATAAAAACCCTTTTAGTGTTTGCTAATTATAAAAAAAAAAAATATGATCGAGTCTTTAACAGTCTGTTTCGAGACCTGTGTGGGACATTTTGACTGCACTGTTTTTAATTTCTAATAACGCTGCCAGTGTAAACTCCTTATCATGGAATTTTTTCAATAACGTTCTAAACACCTTATATAAATCCCATAACTTTTTTTTGGATTGTAGGGTAAAAGCTTGCAGCTAGACATCTGTTCTAAAACGATGTTTTTTTAATATTAGAGGTTCTACATTCTATACATCCAATGGGTATAGCTATCAAACTATTGGATGGTGTCTGACTTTTAAAATGACTATCCAAGACTAAGAAACCACAAAGACTCTCGAAAAGCAATATAAAAAAAATTTGTCTGAGCCAATGTAAGATTGATTGTTACACTGTATCTAGAGCTGGTCTGGGTCTACTATTAATTTGGATTCCATGCGCCTTAAAATAAATCATATTTATTCAAACAATAATCAAATCAAATATTGAAACAAAGTTCAGTTTTTAGATAGTAAAACTTTAGTAATCCAGTAACAAATTTCGATACCACAATAGTGGGAGTTACATAAACTTAGAGTCGATTTTATTCAAGCCTTTCAATCCTATTGTTGTACCTCTCAATTGGATATACATCAACCTTAATCAAATTACAAATCGATGGTCATAAATCGCAATGGAAGAGGCGTCGTCGCCTTTGACACAGTCCTCGACCGTCGTCTTCATGTTGATGGCGATGATGGCGTCGCTTGTCGCTTGTCGTCATCTTCATAGGATTTCCCAGTTTCCAAAGAACTTTTACAAAATTTAAATATTTTAATATAAGAAATTAATTTAAATTTACCCATGCAGCGAAAAACACAAGAAAAGTCACAAGCTCTGCACGACAGAGTGATGAAGCTACTAATTCGACGATTTGTCACCGCCGAGCAAAGGAAACGTGACGACTTTGGCATAACTGAAGATGACATCATTGAAGTGCGTCAGGACATTAGTTCGTTGCGCTTTGAGCTGTTGGAAATATTCCAAAATAATAAGTTCGATGTTCCTGATATTGAAAAGAAGACACAAGGTAAAATTCTAGGTTTTTGATGGTTGTTGCTTTGTTTTTTTTTTTTCAGATGTCGATTCGTTTTTTAAATTGAATTGAATTTAAATTGTTTTGTGTTTTTTAAAGCTGCTGCTGGAACAAAGAAGGGAAAAGTTATGGAAAGACGTATTTTGAAGGACTTCCAAATTGGATTCGTTGAGAACTTGCAAAAGGAAATGGACGAAAATATGGATAAGACTGTTGACGTATTCAGTTCGATTGCTAAAGTTATTGGCAAGAAACAATCAATGAAAGGGTAAGGACTTCTCAACCGTTATAATAAGCTTAGCTGATCTCCTTTTTTTGTGTCTACATCAGTGAAAAGAAGGATTGGAATGCTATCGTTCGCAAAAATACCATGTCGGCTGATCCGATTGGATCGAAACGATCTTCAATGCAACGACGAAGCCAGAGGAGCTTGAGAAGGCAGATTATTCAAGAAGCCAATGAGGGTCTTGGCATGAACCAAAATCGACTTGTTGGTGAGTTTTGCTTCTTCCCAATTACATAATGCTTAGGAATTCACGTCCTGACGACGATGACATTTTCCCTTAGAATACAATCCAAAATTGGGTGAGGTAACGAGGGCAACTCGAGTTGCATACGTTAAATTCATGCAGAAGAAATTGACAGCTGCCGAAGAGGAAGAAGCAGCCAAAACAACTGCTGAAGGTGCGGCAGCAGCAGGTGCCAAGCCAGCTGGATCGACGAAGACCGGACCAAAGGACAAAACTGACATGGTAAGTTTAGGCTTTATAAAACTCAAGGTAATATTTAACTTATTTTTCTTTTCTGTTCTTCAGACAAAATCAATGAAAATGCTTACATCTTCAGTCAAAGGAAATGCCCCAGCTCCTCCAGCTGGAGAGAAAGCAGATGCTAAACCACCGAAACAAATAGGTAAGGTTGCCGATTCCACAAAGCCTGTCGGAGCCCCAAAACCAGGTGAAGGAGCTAAGCCTGCTGATGGAGCTGCTAAACCAGATGCAGCAGCAAAACCAGAAGCAGCAGCAAAACCAGATGCAGCAGCTAAGCCTGATGCAGCGAAAAAAGATGCCGCCAAGCCAGATGTTGCAAAACCAGGTGAAGCAGCTAAACCAGATGCAGCCGCCAAAAAAGCCGAAACTGCTAAAACCGATGCAGCCAAACCTCCCGATGCCACAGCAGCAGCTGCAAAAGCTCAAGCCCCAGCTGCTCCTGCTGGAGCAGCCCCAGCAGCTGCAGGTGATAAGCCTGCTGCTGCTCCTCCAGCCGGTGCGCCAAATGCCACTACTGCTGCAGACAAACCAGCCGAAGCAGGTGGTGCAGCAAAGGAAGGAGATAAAGGAAGTGACAAGCCAGCAGATAAGCCTGCTGATAAACCCGCTGATAAACCTGGTGATAAACCCGGAGCCAAACCTCCAGAGAAGAAAGTACCAGCAAAGATCAATGTTGGCCAGAGTAGTGCTGCGGCTGGTGGTGACCGAGGTAAATCACAGGTAACAGGTCGTATGATTTCGGGATGGCTGTAAGAAGACTGAAACGGATGCGGTTTTATTTTTATTTTTTAAACTAGATATCAATTCAATAATAAAAAATAAATTAATACTAAAATTACATCATAGCTAATTAATTAATAAAATTGAAGAAAATAAAAAAATTTACTTTAAATTGTTGATGCTACATAAAAGATTTCAAAATTTAAATTTCTGTCAAAATTAATTGCAATACAATAAAAATTATTTAAGTAAATTATATTTTTGACTTTAAACCTCTCTCTTTTTTATGTGGAACGAGGACTCCAGCTCATTTCTTTCTTCCCCTTGTGCAGCAGTTATTCTACCCTTAACTGTTTGCGTTCGTTGATCCTTGCCCAAGATTCTTCTGAAAGCCAAGTGTTGTTGCTTTCTTCTTTCTAAACGACTATTCTGTCAGCACCTGAAATGAAAACAAATTTTCAAGATGTACGATGTCGTCATGTGAGACAGTTGATCCCTAAATTGTTGACGGGCCGTGGGATCCTTAAGTCTGGCGATGTTGAATTTGGGGGCTCGTGCTATTCTGTTGGATCTTCGAACAGTAGTTATACGCAATATTAGGGTAGCTATCATTAAGTGGTGGTCACGGGCAAGTCTCATGTCGGTGCCTCTTCTGTTTCGGACATTCAAGAGATTGGTTCTAAAGCGTCGACTAATCGCGAAGTGGTCAATTTGGTTGGAAGACGCTTGCCTGTCCGTCGACACCAAGCTAATTTTATTACACAGTTTGTGTCGAAACATAGTGCCACCAATTACAAGGCTATTGGCGTTGCAGAAGTCAATGAACCTCTCACCATTATCATTGCAATTGCCGACACCATGAACACCCATCATATGCCTTTGCCCGTTGTTGTTACTGGTAACCATAGCATTGAGGTCTCCCATAACCAAAATAATATCTCCGCTGGGATTATTGTTGTAGGCAGATCCTAATTGGCTGTAAAATCATTCTTTCTCTTCATCAGATGCAAGCTCCGTCGGGGCGTAAAAATGTATAATGGTGACGGATCGTACTATACTCTGAAACCTATCTTTGATAAGCTTTTCCCCAAAGGGTTCCAAAAAAAGGCTTCTGGTTGCCGCTTTTGTAGGGAGTAACCCAACTCTCTTCTCGAGCGTTTCCTGGATCATAACCAGAGTAGAGCATTACAGTGTTACGTGTCGGTGACTTGTATTTGCCCGATCCCAACCATCGCACTTCGCTTAACCCTAAGATATCTATCCTGTACCGCATAAATTATCTCCCTAATTGGAGGAATCTGGCATTGCGCGGACCTTCACTTCCTGCGTGTAGAAGCGTCCTCACATTCCAGAAACCAATCTTTGTCCGGGTATAATAGCCAAAAGTCTTTAACGAGTTATGGTTAATTATCCGAGGCGTTATTTAGGTTTCCATAGCAGGATGAAGTTCAGTTACGAAGAGTGCTAATCTCCGTAATCTATCCTGAAGAGTCAGGAATCTTCGGTCTTGCAATGTTGGCTAGCTTATGTATATAGGAATACACAAATCATTGCCCGGGAGCCACCACGGGGACGTAAAGCAAGAATTGGCAATGGCAAAAAAGTTGCATTGCTGGCCTAAAACAAGTTTAAGGCAATCACCAACAACCCGATCTGCCATGCCGAAGGCACCCCACCGCAGTGTGCGCCGTGAAAAGCGTAACTACATTAACGCATTGGCACAAGAAGCAGAAGATGCTGCAAACAGAATAACCAAAGTGCTGACCGGTGCTCAAACCAACACCTGGTGAAAGAAGTAGACGGTACTGTGATAAGTTCAGTGGATGAGCAAGTCAGAAGGTGAAAAGAACACTTTTCCTTGGTTTTAAACCGAGTGTTGGCAAACATCGTGCAGCTGATACCTTCTGAAGCTGCAGAAACCAATCCCCGAATCCGCACCACCCCTACCAGTAAAGATGAGATCGTTACCGCAATTAAAGAACTTAAGAACAACGAAGCGGTAGGACTTGATAGAATTCCCGCAGAGATTTTACAAGCAGCGCCAACGTCATCAAGCGAACTGCTTCATCCGTTCATAAAAGAAGCCTGGACCACCGAAAGCTTCTCCCATGAGTTGAAGAAGGGAATTATCGTCAAGCTCCCAAAAAAGGAGATCTTACAAAGTGTAAAAATTGGAGAGGAATTTGCTACCTGCCGTAGCCAAAATAGTAGCAAAAATCGTTCTGGAACGCATCAGACAACACCTTGAGGCCACACTCGATGAAGAACAAGCAGGATTCCGCTCTGGATTCTACTGTATTGATCACATTAATCATTATTGAACAGTACGTTGAATATCGATCACCATTACACCTGCTTTTCATCGACTTCGAGGAGGCCTTTGATAGCGTTAACAGGGAGTATGTCTGGTTAGCTTGGCGGAGGAGATGCATCCCAGAAAACTAATTGCTATTATTAAAGCAAATTATGATGGATCCAAGTGTCATGTTCTGCACGATGGTAGCAGATGATTTTGAAATTCTCAGCGGACTCAGACAGGGCTGGATTCTGTCGCCAATATTGTTTTTGTTGATGATAAGAGATGTACTGCTCGCATCTTTGTCAGGTAGCGGAGGGATCTAATGGGCTTTGACATTCTATTTAAACTATTTTCTCTCTCATAGGAATGGATCTCCATAAAATGACAACAAGTGTGAAGAGAGAAGCAGAAGTTGTGGGGCTGAAAATTAATTTCGGCATAACAAAAATGATAAGCCTCGGAACTAGACCATCCACTTAAATAAATATTTCCTCGTAAAAGGTTTAAAAAGTGCGAGAGCTTTCAATATCTTGAAAGTTCGTTTCCATCAAAGGCGGAACCGAACAAGACGTCTTCTGCCACACCAGTAAATCAAAAATAGTCCGGTATTTTGTCCAAAAATTTGGAGAAATAAGTCTATCAGCCACTTCAGCCAATACAAGAAAGCTGCAAATCTTCGTGAATAGTTGTCTTCGTAACATCGTAAGGCTTTTCTGGCCAAACCGTATATCAAATGAGATCCTTCATAGAAGGACAGGCTAGGAACCAGACTGTATCATAAGAAGACGTAATCGGCAATGGATTGGACACACGCTTCGAAAAGGCAACGACTGCATCGCAGGCGACACATTCCAGTGGAATCCACTAACAGAAGAAGGAAAAAGAGCTGGACGACCGAGAAGCTAAGAACAGTCGAGGCGGAATCAGCGTCACTAGACAACAATTGGAGGGAGCTGCTATGCCGCTTAAAAGATTCCCAACGGACTTAAAAGGTCTGAGGACCTAAGTAAGTAAGTAAGTATATGTTTAACTTTGTTTTAAGCAATGGATGTATTTAAACAATTTTCATAAATGGCGGAGAACGCAGACATTTCCAAGATGGCACATATGTGACACTTTTAAGGACTGTCCACATGAGCTGCGCTGTATCTTGCGAAAATGAATTGAAATTTTAAAGCAGTAGCTGGAGGACAATTTTAATCTTTTCGAATTAAGTAATCAAAAGTTTTCGAATATTGAGTTATATGTAGTTCAGTCCTCAATCTCTAAATAACGTCATCTTCAAAAACAACATATTCATGGACCCAAGTCTTGAAAGTTAGTTTAATTTTACATGGCACACTGATATGACTAGAGTCAAGAAAGAAAACATCAACCAAAATACCTTCGGGGTTGAAGAATTCATAAACAAAATATACAATTCTTCCTCTTATCCTCATCATACACAGGACACAATTCATATAGCTACAGTAGCATTAGCTAAGGACACAAACTATACCACAACCCACATGCATTTCCGGTCCAAGTTCGCGTCAGTAAAATGTTGCAACTACCTTCAACAACAACAACAACAGCAACAACAAAAACAATGCAAAATAGTTTTGAAAAGAATTTAAGATTAAAGCTCTGAGGGTCACAGCTGTTTTTTGTAGCAAAGAATTGGCTTGGTGAATTGTGAACAGCTCTAAAGTTCACGACGAAACGAACAAAAATTCCAGGGGAATAGGAGGTTTAGAAGGTTGGTAGCTAAGATATATTTATATGGTATATATCTAAAATAAAATGCAAAATGTATGAAAACGTTAAGAATGTTGTCTTTTCATTAAAAATTCAAGCGCAAAGCAACCTGTTGAATATGGAAAGAATATTATGAAAATCATTCAAAAATGAAAGATGTTTCTTAAAAATAAAATAAAATAAAATACCAACCTACCACCTTCGTATAATGAAAGGGATATAAATTAGGCAGAACTAACTTTTTTATTTTTTTTTTTAATGCGGTGTGGTGGGAAAAAGTCTTGAGTTAATTTATTATAGGGAGGGATGTTGGATGTGGAGAAAAGAGCAATTGAATAAGATTTTTGTATAACTTTCTGCTTGAAGGGTTTAAATTAATTTAAATAATATTATTTTAGAGTTGAGGCTATACGGTTTACCTTTTCTATTCAGTCTTAGCTACTACCTACGACTTTTATGTTCATCTAAAAACAGAACGTCTTTAAAAACGGCCTAGGATTTAAATATAAGCCTTAACCACAATATTATTTGCTAATTTTGTATGCTTAAAGTCAAAGTTTGCAACAACTTTGGCTGATTCAATAAATTGTTTTCCCTTTTTTACTATAAATGTCAGTTACGATATTTTTTCAGAAAATGATTGAAATGAGCTTTGGTTGGCGCTATGCCAACTACTGCATTTCGGCTAAATAACAATTTTAATACTAAATAACAAGAAGTTAATCTTAAACCAAGAAAATTAAAAAAACTTGGTATCTTTATCATTATTTTTATTTTATATAAAACTTTAAACTTTATTTAGTTATAAGCAACGTTAATACTAAAGCTACTTAAAACTAACTAACTACTTAAAATTACATAAAACTACTTAAAAAATAGAACATCTACAGTAAGGGTTTTAGGTGTTTTTTTTTTTATTTTGGTGCAACCCTGATTCTTAACCTAATACTTAAACCTATGTAAGACGGCCAAGACCAAATGCCCTAGACAATTTTAAATGACATTCTCAATTTGAAGCCACCAAAACTCGTTCTCCTACCTTACCCTATCTCTTTGTTCCCTTTCGGACACAGTTGTACGGAACCGAAGGTGCTCGACTCCGCTCAGTGCGAGGATGTTGTGACTAAAAGGAGTCGCCTATCTACGGTTTTACGATTGTCGTGGTAGATTAGCGGAACCGCCTCTCTATCCCGTATCAGCCCACGATTGTTTAAATAGAGGAAAGCTTTGGGCGGAATGTTTCCGCTTAAATGTACACTTTCGTAGTACTCATTATTGGGGTAGTAAACACCAAAAGTTAAGCTTTTAGTCGAAGAAATCGCTCTCGTAATGCGACCCCTAATAAACTTCAGCAAGAAATTATCTATTCTGTTTATGTTGGATCTGTTGTATAGAACCTGGTTGCAACAGTAATGTTTGTTCACCGACTCTGTGTAGTCCAAGGCAACGATGCGACGCAGACATTGTCTCTCTAACACCCGAATCTTTTCCATTTGCGATTGAGAAATGTTGAACCACACCGGTTCATGGGCAATGTAGCAAATCACCTTCACCCTGCTGATCAAACCAGACGCCAAGGTACTTTACTACACTTTTATTCGCCAGTTGCTGTCGATTTGGTTCAACGATTACTATTTTCTTGTTCTTTCTCGTATCCCTTGATCCAATCACTTCTTCCAGTCATCGTAATATTGCTGAATGTTGTCGAAATCACACTGCAAAAGTGGCTTGATAACCTCAATTTTAGGGGCAGTTATGTACGCAATTAGGTCACCGGCGTACGCTATTGCCTGAGTCAGATTTATTATCAAATTATTGGTGAAAATGCTTAACAAGATCGGCGAGTGAATCGCTCTCTGTTGAAGACCATTTTTAATATCAAAGATTTTGTTAAATGTTACATTGCCAGTTTTGACAATAAACCGTCTACCATTAACCATGTTATAGAACATATACAACAGTGGTTTACTTATGCAAAGCCTGGTCAGCTTAAGATACAGACCCTCTAAACATACAGTTTCGAAGGCCTTCTCCAAGTCAACCAGACAAGCACCCGTACATTGCCTTTTAGATTTGTTCCACTGGATATCAGAAACAAGCTTAGACGCAACATGAATAGTGTCATCTCCCCCTTAAAGCTGAACTGAATATCCGCAACTACTCTGTTGTTCTCAACCTACTAGGACATAGCTCTATTTATAACCTTCTCGAATACCTTACTGATACTCGGCAGAACACTTGTCGAACGGAGATTCGCCGGATTGGAGTTGTCCTCTACCTTTTTCGGGAGAGGATGTACAACAGCTGTCTTCCAACGGACCGGATAATATGCATTATTAGGAACGTTGTTAAACATAGTTGGATATACCATCGACACCTGCTGACTTATTTTTCTATAATGAATCGAACATGAACTGAAGCTCTTTCTTCGTGACTAATAGGGTATTAGTCCCCTTTTGCTCGGTGATCATGACATTTGCCAAGTTTTCGTCATTGAAATTAAAAGCCTACTACTAAAATCCACTTTTGTTTCATTCGATTACGCTTGTGAAACACATCCGCTATTTGTCTAACAGAGGCACGAAGAAGACAAAGCCCTTGAAATCATCTCTTTAGATTTGTTGGGCTCTTGGTTTGTTTCTAGCTATAGCTTAAAAGGTTGGTTGTTCCACAGTCTTAGTTCTTCTTAAGATACAGACAGTTGAGTTGAGTTTGATAGGTGTCAAATACTAACACTCGCACGAAGTCAATTTTAGCTTCCATTATATTAATCTTTTTTTCACTCTTCTGTTGCCATTTTTTTGAACAACTTAACATAAACTCCTTTTATCATTTTTTTGTTGTTGCAATATTTGCTACTTTTAATTGAGGACTTGACCAAGAACACAATACGAATCGGAAATTCATCCCTATTCCAATAACTCCGTAAAAATTCATCAATTTTTAAAGAATGGAGGATCCAATCCAAAGAAGTCATATGAGCCATAAAGCTCATACAGTTTAGTTGTATTAGCAAAGATTTCATCTACCGATTTGATAGTAACTTAACAATATTTACTACAAAAGCGCCTTCTATGTCAAAGACATTCAAAAAATTTAAAATTCGGAAAAACTTTATTTATTAACTTCCCATAGGAAGTTATTGTAATGGGTCCGATTTGTCAAATTGAAAATTTTAAAATTTCTCGACGTTTCAAGGTCCCTAGAGTCGAAATAAAAGATTTTTAGAAAGATGTCTGTGCGTGCGTGTGTATGTACGTTCGTACGTCTGTATTTGCGACTTTTTTTTCGTCGTCCATAGCTCAAGAACCAGAAGAGATATCGACTTCAAATAAATTTTGTTATACAGATAATAAGGCAGAAAGATGCAGAAAGGGCTCTCAAGAAAATTGAGTGGGTGGTTTTTTTAATATAGCAGTTTGAAAAAAAGGTGAACATTTTGGTTAACCCTAAAAATCTTACGAACCAAAAACGCTAGAGACTTGAATTAACGTGATATCAAACAGGTATATTTTTTGAAAAAAATCAATATAACGGTATTTTTAATAAAAAAATAAAACTGAAAAAAAATGTGTCACCTCCAAAATTTTACAACTGAAATATGATTTCATCTCTCAAACAATTTTGTGCAACGAAGAATAATGTTTTTGACATCTGATAAAATTTTGAGGAAAATCGAATTGACAGTTTTTTTTTATAAAAAATAAAATTCTAAAAAAAGCATTACTCAAAGTTGGTAAAAATTGAATATCGATTCAAATATAAACTTGAAATTTAGGCTTCAAACTAATTGTATCTTATAAGAAATATTGTTTTCAACATTTGGTAAAATTAAAAAAAAAAAATTCGAATTGACAGTTTTTTACAAAAAAATAAAACTCTAAAAAAAAAACAATACTAAAACTTGGTAAAAATTTACTTTCGGCTCAAATAGCTTTTCAAAAATTAAAAATATTGGCTTCAAACTTATTTTTTTTCCCAGAAAATATTGTTTTCGATATTCAGTAATTTGTATATAAAAATCCAACAGTCCGTTTTTTCATAAAAAATAAAATCTACAAAAAATAGTACGCAAATTTGGTAAAAATTGATACGAGTACATAACGAGTACAAACTTTTAAGCAAGACAAATCGACAGACGGGATGGGAAGTTATCAGTGTGATTCGCATTCCAGCCTCTTTTTTGATTTTTGTCATTATTTAGGTTTTGATTTATTTTAGTTAATGTCTGGCACAATTTCTAACATTTATGCATAAAACGCACCCAAAACTCATCTAAACTATTGTATATCAACTTTTAAAAAGGGTATACATATTTAAAAGTCTGTTGGAACATTGGAATTTGTTTATAAGTAGGGAGTCTTACAAAATAAATGGTAAGACAATCGCTGAACAGCAGTGTTCTATATAAAATCAATGAATGTCATTTGACCCTTGAAATATGTAAATATAAGGCTAAGACGTATACACATTTAAAGGGATACCGACATAATACACAAGTTCAAAATCCGCAATAAGAAAACCCCACAATTTAAAATCTCCACAAATTCGTTATCCCCGACTACAAAATCTCCAAAAACAAAGCGCCAAACATAATTTCTAAGATATACTCGAAACATGGTGAATATATGTTAAGGATATTGGTTTCGGGAACTCTGGATCGGCCCTTGCTTCTTCTCCAAAATTGTACTCAGTACTAATCCCACTTATTTAGCCTAACATTTTTTTTTTCGATTAAGATGTATCCAGGTTTGTGTACTTAGATAATTTATTTTATTTTAAAGAGGAGCAGACAATTTCAATGTAGTAACTATGGCCTTGCTTTTATGCTTTAGATTTGAATCTCAAAGCAAAACATATTTTCTACATTTAACAAAATATTTTAACAAGAAATATAAATCAGCAACTTGAGTGACTCAGGTATGTACATATACTCGTGATTAAAAGGAAAAATTGACACTCTTAATTCATAAATTTAAAATGGTCTCTTTCATTGATAAATAAAATCGAACTTTTTAAATCCACAAACCATGGAGGTGTTTTGGTTATGAATTCAATATCCTAGCCCTTTATTTTTATATGATTTGCTCACTTTCACTTTCCTCTGGGAATACCGCATCAATGCTGTTATTTTATTTTGTTTTGTCGGCCTTAAATGGTTCGTTCTTTTTCGTTGCCAACAACGAAACATGAAAAAGCTTAAACAATACAATATGGAGGTATTCTTCGCATTTTATTTTTAACTGGTTATATTTCCGGTTCTCGCATCCATATTAAATGATGCATTTAACGGTATATTGATCCAAATTCCAATGATTTCCATCTGCTACGACTATTTACTCGTATCGAAAATTCATTTAAAAAACAAAAAAAAACAATGAACATACTTTAAATTTCTTTACTTGTTGCAAGGTTATCGTTGCTTAGATAGAACGAACCTATAGAGCCTCGTTGTTCTGGAACTAAGTCAAAAATTTGATAGTCGTGAAACAAGTACTTTTTTACGTGCTGATTCTGAGCTTATGTGGTTTCTGAAGCTATTTATTTTGTAAAGAATTTTCTATTATTGAGTAACATCTGGTTTAAATCAATATTAAATGCAACATAAAATAAGTCAAGAGTACAAGCAATAAAGGTGTTGACTGTGAAGATTACAATAGTGTATTATTTTATACAAAACTTGTGATCTATAGTAGGCACTTTATGACAAAACAAAATGTTCTATTTTAAATATTTAATATTTCTTCTACACCTCAAAGTTCCTGATTGTAGAATTATTAGTGTAATCAATTTTTTTATATTTTTCTCCTAGCTATTTTTGATTATTTCTATGTTTATGTTCATTGATAAATGATTTAATTTTATTAGGCCAAACGTGATGAGTTATGTAGTGAATCTACGGTGAGCTCAAATATACTCCAAGTTCTCATCCTTTCATAAATAGAAATGTATAACAATAAGCATGATGGTTAGTGCGTTGGACTGTCATGCAAAGGGTCTGGGTTCAATCCCTGCCTGTGCCACCTTAATTTAAAAAAAATTAATTTTCGCGGGTACTGCCTCTTGCGAGGAATTGACAAATCCTTCAAGAGTAATTCTTGTCATGAAAAAGTGCTTTCTCAAACTAGCCGTTCGGATTCGGCCCAAAATTGTAGGTCCCTTCCATTCCTGACAACAGTACTCGCACGCAGGAATGGTTGAGAGTTGTAAGTCACTAGGCCCTGGTTCACAACGGACTGTTGCGCCACCCCATTTGATTTTGATAACAATAAGATTGTTCATTAAGGCACGAATCATTTATACGAACTTAGTTGAACTTTTGCTATTTCTTTTACATAAACTAAGAAATCTATGCACCTTATATTTATAAAAGTACACAAAACTGGAAACACCACAATTGAATAAAATAGAAATTGAAATTATTCAAGAATTTAGGACTCTTTTTGTGCTAATTAAGTGCCCTAACCCAAATCAAAGAACTAAAATCGAACAAAATAAACGCTAAATTACCGAACAATTGGAATTTTGAATTTCGATTGTGATGATGTTTTCGAGCCTTTTTTTATGCGTTTTAATATAAGAAAAAGAGGCTTGACGTTCAATTCTGACTTATAGTGAAATATTAATCCGTTGTATATAGAAAAGCTTCGCATATTTGAGAGAAAATTTCTTGCATGCAAATGTACGTTTCGAACAAGAATCTTTTGGATGTTTCCGGTGCGTCCAGAATTGACAATGTCATTCTGAACCTTGTGAGGAATCATTTTGAGAGGTCGGCAAACATTATTGAGAACGATCTTGTTCCTAGGTTATTCTATTTTAACCACGAATATTTCAAAAACAGTCTTACGAGTGGATTTATACCTCATGAGGCTTTCTTGTTTCTGGATGCACATGGATATTTGTCCGATTCAATGAACGTACCGATGATATGCCATATGGCAAGAAGAGCCACAGATAAAAGAATACTACAGTTGTGTTCATAAAAATAGCAGTGCTCTCCATATAAAACAAAAAGGACTTCAATATTAACGTTATAATATATTTCATTAAACTTTTAACAACAAACTAAAATATTTTATTCATAATAACAGAAAATAAGTACTATCGATTTTTTACCGTCAGCTTTGTCACATTGAAAACCGTTTTTTTTAAATATATGGCTGTTCATAAAAATAGCAGTGCATGACAAAGTACTAGATCTATTACGTAAGAAGTAAGAAAAACTGTAATAAGTTATATGAAAGTGTACAAATAATGATAGCTTACAATAATTTGTTTGTTGCATTACCATTGTTTTTTATGATGCTTCGCGTTTACATGGCTTCGAGTCCACTAAAACCTGATACCTTTCGACTGGTATTGCGTTCCACGAATCACCCACTTCTTCCCACAATTATTTCGAATTCTAGGGTTTTTCCCTGCCGATGGGGTTAAGGTCGAGGATAGAGCGGGTCACTCCATAACGGATACCTTTCTCTGGCAAACCAAGGTTTTGCCTTTTTTGACGTATGCTTTGGGTCATGGTCTTGTTGGTATACCCGAACCAACGGCATTTCCTCCTCAGCATAGGGTAACATAACCTCCTCGAGATTGTTCACATACTCGGTTGCATCCCTTATACCCCCCATGAGATAAATAGGCCCGACCCCGTTATATGAAGAGCAAGCTCATATCATAATTTTTCCTATACCATGCTTCACTGTTTTTATAGTGTACCGTGGATAGTATGCTGCATTTTGGGATCTTCTTACATTTTCGACGACCATTGAAACCAAAAAGGATGACTTTGCTTTCATCGCTTTACAGAAAATTCCTCTATTTCTCTTTTGCCCAGTCTTTATGCGCTTTAACAAACTCCATTGTGTTTGCCAAATGCCTTTTCGTCAAGAATCGTACCTTCGGACCGGTAGCTTCGCTCTTAAATGACGTCTTCGTATTGTGACAGCGCTGACATACAGTAGAAGTCCATTTCTTATTTTCCTAGAGCTTGAGGGTTCTGTTTTGCTAGCGAATAATTTTTCTGTCAGTTCTTTCAGTAGTCATCCTTTTTGGGCCTCGAGTTTTCGGTTTATTTTACCATTTAAAGGCGTTACTGACCATTTTTGCTGAGCAGCCTAGGATGTCTGGAATATTTTATTAGGTAGGTTTTTCCCTCCAAACGCAGTTTTTGAATAAGTTTTCGAATTGCTTCGGTGCAGTGTCTTGACCGTCCCATTGTTTATTTTTGAGCCAATATTTATTAATTTTTGATATACTAGTATGTTAAAAATACTTAAAACTTTAAATAGAAAAATATTACTTACCGTTAGATGCAAGCAACATGTTAATTTTGTTTGTAAGAATTTCCGTTCTTAAAATAATTGACAATCATGAACACAACTGTACACGAACCTTCTGAATTAGTAAGTGGAAATACGGACCTAAGATACTGCCCAAGCATACCTCAAAGAACAAAATTTCGATCTTTATAATCGCGAAAGATATTGGTGTTTGACTGGGTCGTTGCAGACGGGTAGTCCCTTTTACCATAACGTTCTGATACATGGTTTCTGATCAGTCGAGAAGGCAAGCTAGATAATTCGAAACAATTGTCGATCGTGCTTATATCTCAAAAAGGTAGAGATCATATAAAAAAAATGAAAAAAAATAAAGATTTCAAAACATTTAAATACCATTTTCCTTTATCATAAAAAACATAGAACCAGTTAGCAACAATACAAATGTAAATAGTAATCAATTGTACTAATTACAATTTACAATTTTAGTAGAATTTTTGAAGGCACCTTACATCGTTCAGAAAGTATCTGTAAAAAGTGTTACTTCTTACAGTTACATCTAGTTTTGAATTTGTAAAAATTGTCGTTTTACATAAATTTGAAAATCGAATAAGAAACTCGATGAATTATAAATACAATACCCAGACACATAATACACCTAAACTTCAAAATCAAGTCTTAACTTCCCATAGGAAGTTATTGTAATCGGTCCAATTTTTCGAATTGAAAATTTTGACATTTCTCGACGTTTGAAGGCCCCTAGAATCGAAATAAAAGATTTTTAGAGAGATGTCTGTGAGTGCGTATGTACCTTCGCAAAGTTTTTTTCATCATTCAAGCTCAAGAATTTTGTTATTTTGCGAAAATTGCGTGGGTGGTTTTTTTTACCAACCAACAAAATGTTGGTTAACCCAAAATATCTTATGAACCAATAATGCCAGAGACTTGAATTCAATTTTATGTTATATATTGTAACGTGATACCAAACAATTATAATTTAGAAAAAAATCCAATAAACGATTTTTTTTTTTTTATAAATCAAACAAACTGAAAAAAAAATATTTCTCACCTCGAAAATTTTATGAACAAAATGTGATTTCATGTGTGATTTCAATTTTGTGCAACGAAGAATAACGTTTTTAACAGCTGGTAAAATTCTGAGAAAAATCGAATTGACAGTTTTTATTTTTTATAAAAAATAAAAAAAAACTTCAAAAAACAATTCCTTAAGTTGGTAAAAATTTAATTTCGACTCAAATATCTTTTCAAAAATTTGGGATTATGGCTTTAAACCAATTTTAATTTTAAAAAATAGTGTTTTCAACACTCAGTAAAGTTTTGAGAAAAATCGAATTGACGGTTTTCTTACAAAGAATTAAAAACCTAAAAAAAATAAACAAAAGTTGGTAAAAATTGATTTTCGACTTAAATATCTTTTCCAAATTTTAAGATATTGGCTTCAAACTACTTTTATATTTTAAAAGATATTATTTTCAATATTCAGCAAAATTTTGAGAAAAATTTAATTGATAGTTTTCTTACAAAAAAAAATAAAAACCTAAAAAAAACAATACAAAAATTTACTTAAAATTTACTTCCTACCCAAATAGCTCTTCAAAAATTAAAAATATTGTCTTAAAATTTTTTTTCAAAGAAAATATTGTTTTCGATATTCAGTAGTTTGTTTTTTTTTTTTATATAAAAATCAAACAGTCCGTTTTTTTTTACAAAAAAATTAAGTCTACAAAAAATAGTACACAAATTTGGTATAAATTGATGATCGGTTCTCGATATCTCTCCTATTAAGTTCATTCATCCAATTTGTATTTGTTTATATAAGAAACGAACCATTTTAAGAAATGTTGCCAAAATTGAAAAAAAATTGTTTTAGACTAAAAATCTATTAAACGAAACTTAAATTTGAAACTAAACTATTTCATTATATAAAAATATTGTTGGTCATTTTAAAATTTTTAAGAATAATTCAACTGACGACTTTTTTAACCCAACACGACAACCTACAAACTTTTAAACAAAACAAATCGGCAGACGGGATGGGAAGTTTTCAGTGTGGGTCGCATTCCAGCTTCTTGTTTAGATTTCTTTTCTAAACATTTTGTAGAAGAAAAAAACATTTCAGTTTCAATATTCTGTGTCAACTTCCACCTACAATATTTGCCTCAACACAAAATTTGCATATTTCAATTAGGCCCAAACATTAGCCCTAATTATTTTCTATGCAGTTTCATTAAAACCCTGGCAATTGTTCAATAAACCATGAGACACAACCTTCATAACGTCAGAACTACTTTGAAAGGTACGACATCCAAAAATCATGCATAAAGAAATCCCATACCTACTAAAAAAAAAGAATTTTCATTTAAAACTTATATTAGGACTCTCTCATCCTTTTTACCGAACACCTGTTGAGAGAAATATTCCCATACAATAATATAATCAACAGGCATCAGCAGGATATTGTAACTATATCCACTGAATACACTGATGGGATGAATCCTGCAGAAAAAGAATCATGATGTTGTGACATGTGAGTGATCTCAGACAAACGCTTGCGTAAATCTCTCCGAAATTCGGAGTAGGTACACCTATAAGACCTAACCTAACCAACCTAAATACAAAATACAAACCATTATACCCGAGATTGTGTGGGAGTGGGTGTTGTTGGTGGATTTTGCTTTTGCAAGGATATTTAAGGACATGATATTCACAAGATACCAACCACAATATAAAAAGCATCTTTCGAGGCAAGAACTCAAAAGTGCCAGTTGCTCTTTGGGGTTCATACAAAAAATAAGACACAAGAAAAAGATAAAAGGATTTCCTGAAACCAAACACGACCACGGATAAAACAGTGTTAAGTTAATTTTGTGAAAGAAGTAACATAAAAATTGTATTCGCGGTTGGTGATATCTAAGGAATAAACTAAGTTTATTTTTGTGATAAATCTAATTTATAAAGCTAACAAAAAACAACACACTTTCAAAAATGAAATTCAGTGAAAATATGATGCTCTGCTCATTTCTGCTAACAGCTTTGCTTTTTAGCTCATCATCAGCCGGTGAGTTTTTAGAGTGCAATTTTGTTAAATAATACTAAACGACTTATAAGTGTTTACTTAAAACTTAAAATTTAAATTGAAGACAAATTAAATTAATAAAAAACATTTAATCTTAAAACATTTTAATCTTTACTAATAAAATGGCCATGTTTCAAGCTACTTTTCAAATATTCAAAGTTATTTATATCTTAAATTGTAAAAATTAACTTTATTTATTTTTTTTTTCAAAACGTTTTATCTTTAATGATAAAATATCACTAGTAATATACAAAAAAAATAGTTTTCAAATTTCATTTTGAAAGAGTTAAATTGAATTTAATTTAAATAAAATATTTCAGTAGCTTATCAACTCTTAGGTCTATTTTCGCCCTAATAACTCTCAAATTTCTTGATTTTTTACGAAAAAAAAATACGTTAAAATTTGTATTTATGTAGTTATTTAGTGAAAGTGTGAAAAATTAATTTTTTTTGAAAAATTGAGACCATAAGAAGTTTGTTACATATGGTTTCAACTTCTTTTTGAAGAATTGAAAAATCATGAAATCGCTGAGAACTGGAAACAAAATCAGCTCATTAAAAATGTTTAAGGACCAGTTTTGACAGAAATGCAATAACTTACATTTAATCAGTTGTTCAGTGGTTTGAAAAAATAGACATTTTGACCAAGTATTTTGAAACAATACAAACTTCAATAAAAAATATTCAATTTTAAGTCCCTTTATCTTTAGCTAACATTCGTATCCATTTGAATACACACATTTTCTTAGTTAAATCCTTAGAAAATAATACACAGTTTTTGAAAATATCAGACGTTTCAATTAATTTTTCAAAAATATTTATTTTAGAGTACTTTTTATTGAAATGAACGAATATTCGACATTACCAAAAATTCCAACTAGTGCTGAGGATTTTTCCTACAGGGCAGGAAGTGTTCACCTTTTTTCATATGGTTATAATCTACAAAACCTTCATGCGTCAAAAACTTTAATATAGTGACAAAAATGTGACAATGTTCTCTGCTGTTGAAATAACTCATTCAAAATCCTCAAACTTAGAAAACACATACACTTGCTGTTAACCTTAATTTTAGGCGTATTGTCAAGTAAAAAGATTTTATTTTAAAACCGCACAACAAGAATGCATAATACTTTACTCTACTATATTTTCCCTTCACATTTCTAAATTTAAAACTTCAAGATCAATGTGTCTCTTCTTAAAAACTCATTCTCAAATTTCTATTTGGAATTCACTTCGATTTTAAAATTTTATTTCATGTGAGGGAGTGACATTTCGCTTGTGCCCAACATTTTCACAAGTCTTCTTCTACAATGATAGCTGTGTAAAAATCTGTACACTCTCTTGTGAAGAGCCCTTATAGAAAATCCGTCTATACAATACTATTCTTCTAATCAGTTTCAGAAAAATTTTGTGATATTTTTGATTTGATTGGTAATAGAGGATCATAAGATTTTTAAAATACATTTTTTTAAAGTCTTTTCGTCTTATAATAAATTTGGGAAAAAAATTCCAAAATTTATATTTTAAAACTTTGCACTTATAGAGAATAATTATGTATTTCGAAAATCTGTCATTTTAAATAAACCCATACAAAAATATTGATATCCTAATCGATAAAATGGAATCAATATTCTGTCCAAAAAATACTTTATTCGAACTCTTAGAGATATGGCTGTCATTTATGTTCAATATTTTTCAAAAATAGTTAAAAGTTTTGGGATATCACTGTGTTCACTCCTGTATTAACACTCAATTTTAGTAATTCATATAAGCTGATAGTTGAAAATTGGTTGTAATTTTCCGAGTCACTAAAACATTCCTACATTAATAATGTTGATTTCAAAAATTGCTTACATTTTTTAACACTTTTCTGAATTAAAGCTAGATTAAAATATATCTCTCAAAAAAGAGCTGAATTAAAGCTAGATTAAAATATATCTCTCAAAAAAGAGCTTAAATCGTTAAATTTATAGTGAACTGATCAATAAAAACCCGAATTGTTGTCGAACTTTAGTTTTTCATTAAAGGGTTGTTTCCTAAGCTTTCCTTTTTATTAATAGAATTTTAAAAATGTTTCCAAAAATCTTCCTGAGTTGTTGGATTTCCTATGTCAAACAAAAATCTTTAAACTCGGTTTCAAAATATGGAATTCTTGGTTTTGAAATAAATCATTTGACAATTATTTCATATACATTACATGTAGTACTCGTGGCATGATGGTTAGTTCGAGAGTTCTTGGGTTTGATCCCTGCCTGTGCCACCTAAAGTTTTATTTACGGGTACTGCTTCTTCCGAGGAATTTTCCATGAGTAATTCTTGTCATGAAAAAGTGCTTTCTCAAAATAGCCGTTCGGATTCGGCTTAAAATTGAAGGTCCCCTCCATCCCTGCAATTACTTGCACACAGGAATGGTTGAGAGTTGTAATTCACTAGGCCTTGGTTCTCTACAGACTGTTGCGCCACTTAATTTTTTTAATTATTGCATCAAGTTTTTAAAATAAACTGAATAACTAAACAAATAACGTTGAAAACGAATACTTTTTGAAATTTGGGCCGAAAGCTAAAATGGTAGCTCGGATTTGAAATAAACACTAAAAATTAACTGCACAACTATTTTTTCAAAACCTTGAAATCGTGATTTTAACTGATTTGTTCTTTGCAAAATCATTATACAATTTATTGTTAAGGACAATGTTGTGTTTTACCTTGTAACTTGTAGACTTCTTATTATTATTATTTTAAACAAGTTAATATCTTTAAACTTAAATTGATAAAATTTTAAACATGCTGTTCAAAGAGGAATATTGTTTATAATAAGTCCAACACTTTGGAATACATTTACAATTGGGTTAAATTATTGAGGTTTCTTAGGTGAATACTAAAGTTGATATGAGATGTAAGGAGCAATGAGATAATATTTCCAATTTAACAATGAACACAAACATAAATAAGAACGTCTGCTCTCAAGACTCGGCATTTCAAAAGGTTTAAGTCTGCGCTGTTAAGGTGGCGGTCCTTGGAATAAGCCCACCCATTACCCTCAGCGCAAATCTCAGGAAACTTTTTGCCTGGATTTATGACAAGTATAATTTGGTGGTCACCACTGACATACGTACTTCAGAATTGGCTGAACAAATGGTAAAAATCAAATCAAAAACTGAATCAGCCTTTATAGTTATAAGTTGATGTGTTGTGAAAATTTCAATTTTCCATCAAATAACACGCCAAGAACAGATATTTCATTAACACGCTACAATATTACTCCGTCAAATATATAATTAAAAGAAATTACATAAAGCTTTCTCATAAAGCTCATAGTTTGACATTTATCAACGTTAAAAAGTAGACAGTTTCGACCACACCATTTAAAAAAAGATTTGATGTCACATTGCAATTCTTTTTAATCATGGGAACTTGAAACAGTTTTAAAAATTATAACATCGTAGAATGTTTTAACACAGACGAAAATTCGTTTATAAATTAAATAAAGAGAATGGAGCCTAAATGGCTTCCTTGTGGAATTCCAGATTTAACTTTGGACTTATTTGTTTCGCAGACATTGAAAATTTCAGAGAATGATCTATCTAATAAATAAGATTGAAGTCATTTAACGAAAAATGTTCATTTCTTTCTTAACTTAACAATCAAAACTCCAAGTGAGAGTTTGTTAAACGCCTTACTGAAGTCAGTACAAATTCAGCTTAATTTTGTTTGCCTTTAAATGAGTCTATACAATTTTCAATTAATTCCATTATAAAAGTAAAACCGTTCTTGTTTGGAACGATTATAGGTTTAAGATAAAAATGTAGTGATTCAATAATATAATAAACTCAAAGAGTTAAGAAGTATCACATAATCTAGCAATAGGTCTAAAAGCTGTAACTTTCTCCTTTATTGTGCGATTTTGAAGATACTTTTCCACACAGATGGAAATATACAAAAAGATATCGAGAAATAAAAAAGAATAGACAAACGAAAAGATATTTTTTGATACTCTTTATCGATTTCTATTTAAAAAATCAAAAAAATCTTTGTATATTTAAACTTATTTTTTTTTAAAGTGGAAAAAAAGTTCAGAAAATTATTATCCAAGCAAAATTGTAGATCAAAAAAACTTAAATTTTCTTATTTATAAAATCAATAATAAAGTATGCATATAGTTGCTCGAATTCTAATAGGATGTCTCCATTATACCTCGATATTATTTTCAACTAACTACTAATCCCTGTCAAAGTGTAATCCCCAAAAACACCAAAAATCATTGTCTGTCGATTTGTATGAATATTATACAAGTATCTATACAATTGCCATAAATTTATCTTAATATACTCCCCTTTACCTGTGCTCTTCTGCTGAAACCAATTTTAAACGACTAAAAAATATATTAAAATCTATTAGCTACCATAAAGCTTCACTTACTTTTAGCTATTTTTATACGACTATCTTTATCTATCTATCTACATAATATTGAGGTGTTTGACTATTTGTTTGGGCCGAAATGAACAATGAATTCAAATCACAAAACACTCTGTTTTTGTGTCTCGGTAGCTATGAACACAAAATTTGCATAATCTTCCTGTTAACATATAATTCAATGAATGGTTGTTTCTTTTGCATCCTAGATGAAGCCATTATTTTAAAACTGACTATACTAAGGGTGGATACTGGATAGGACAGGATATCGGGTGATGGTGGCGAATGCTATCTCACTTTAAAACTTGTGTTTTAAGAGCGATTTATTTTAGGATTAAAAAACATTACGGTGACAACCTCAGAGATATTAAGTGGCAATTTTTGACAATTATATATTTTGTTGGTTGTTGCTGTTGTTTCAAATTAACATACATATTTACATTTTTAAAGATAGGATCAGACATTTAAATGATCTGTTGAATGGTCATATCGTGTTTTTTGAATTGTTTATCGTAATTCTAACATGAAAACATACCAAGAATTAATTCAGAAATTCAAGGTTTACACGAATTTATAAATTTGTCTGCAAGTAAGGCTGATATGATTATTTTATTCAAAAAGTAAAAACTAGGAAATCCTTGACGAAAATCTACTGTTAAAGGATTTGCATTTGTTTTTGCCAACTCTTAAGCTTTTACTCCTTGAGGTGTTTTTGGTACAACAGTTTAGGCATATTATATTTTTCATGAATTAATTGAAATTTTAAGTTCAATTCTTTCGATGAATATGTATTTCAGATTCATCAGAAATTAAACGTTATTAACATGTTCAACTCAAAAATATGTAATTTTATGCGAAGAACAAAATGTTTGAAAATAAATGAAGGCTCTTGAATATAATATTTTCTATATGCCTTGTTCAGAAGTTACTGTGTTGTTTTTTGCTTAAAACATGATTAGAACTCTAAATATTCGGAGAACTTAAATGGAATCGGAATTTTTGATTTAATATTAAAAATTAAACCAATTTTATAAGACTCAATCTTTGTAAGCAAAATATTTAATGATTTTTTTAGTGAGCAACTCTTATTTCATTACTTGGTCAAAAGGAATTTGTTTTTGGTTTAATGGACGTTTAATGGGTTCACTTTTGTACGCCCTTTAGTTGGCCTTAAATTCGAAAGATAAATTAAAACATTTTTCAAAAACCTAAAACACCACAAAAACATGTCATTAATTTTTCGGTCTCGAAAGTAAGCCCAAAAGTAAACAGCAAAACATTTTTGATAAACATTATGGTATTCATTCACAGTAAAGTTTGGACTTTGGCACTAAGTGTGAAAAAAACTAGGTTATACAATTCAGTTTAAAGATTTTAGAAATATGAATAAAATATCTCTCAAAAATGATATGAACATAATTAATTGGAATGACATCTTCCTAACACCGACAACCAGGTTGGTTTCTTAAGTGTTAACCTTATAATCAGTTACTTAATAATCATTTACCAATAAAACACCTCGATGGTTTACCAAAGTAGGATCATAGAATTATTGCTAAACCATTGTGATCTATTTAACTTATAGAAGCTGTGAAACGTTTTCAGGTTGTTATAATTCATGAATTGTAAAAATTATTATGAAACAAAGTTGTTCAAGAGTTAAATCGAGCAAAACTACAATTCTTCTCTAAACATCTAATTATAAATTCTGATGGACGAAGCTAGGAATCGCGAATTAAATACCAAACTTTTAAGCTGACTTTAATATAAATGAACCTAACCGCCGCCAGTTTATAGCTTTAGAGAACATACTTCGCTCAGGAACTAACCTTTATCATCATCTCCTGCGTGAACATGCTTCATAAGCATTAATCTAATGCAGTTGGATCTGATGATATGAACCCTATTTTTATCAGGGCCATTCTTTCAATGCTTCTTCCTTATGTTTTCCATATCCTTATGGATTTTCTTTCACCAATTTTAAAAACTTTCCAATACTAAAAAACTCATTTTGTAAAGATATCGAGCCCATTTAAAATCCAACATCTAAAGGCTGACCTAGTTAGTTTTATTAGATTGTTGAAAAGTCTTTGAAATTGTGAATCACTCTGTATTTCCAATGTGCTGCTTCCGAAGCTTAAAAACTATTTCTTCTTTTTAAGCGAAAGAAAATAAGCAGTTTTCTTAAATATAAGTTAATTAGATTTTCTATCGATTCAACAAGGAGTTCCCCAAGGCTCAATCTTGTCCCCACTTTTATTTTTAATATATATCAATGAAATCGGTTATGTTATCAAGACTTTTAAACCGATGATATACAAATATAAAAAGTTGTCCTTTGGGCATAGTTGACGACTACTCCTTCGCTTTAAATCAGGAATTGGAAAAGATAGCCAACTAAGCATCTTGCAATGGACTGCTTCTTAATACCAACAAATTCAAATGGGTAGTTATCTTAAGCAAGTATTATAATTACTATCAAACTTCCTTACTATAAATCTAGAAGTGATCTTCAATAGAACGTTAACCTGTCATGATAACAATAATTTACTATTAGGAATATTATTATATTATTCTTACTTGTAGAGCTCTAAGAACGTTATGGAAAGGCCACTAAATGATGGTAGGGATACTGGTGATACCCGCTTTGAAGATATGACAACGTTTCACATCTGCAAGAAATAAGTCTTACGAGTAATATGTCGTTTAACAAATAAATTGGGTGGCGCAACAACTCTCAACCATTCTTGAGTGTTAGGAATGTTTTAAGGGATAGGATGTAGGGTGGGGACCTACATTTTTAGGCCGAATCCGAGCGGTTAATTTGAGAAAGCAGATTTCATGACAACTATTTGTCAATTCTTTGCAAAAAGCAGTACTCGTGAACACAATTTTAGATAGCACAGGTAGGGATTGAATCCAAGACCTCTGGCATGACAGTGGTATGCACTAAAAATCACTCCACGGGTACCAATAATTTCATTAAATTTGAACCATCACATCTCTTCAAAAAACTCAGACCGTCGCGTCCCGTACTTTAAAAGTAGATAATTCTCAAAAATAAGAGTAAACATTTAATTATCGGTCAAATTAAACTTGACCGTGGCGAATTGTCGTGTGGTTTCATCGAAAAGATGCTACATTTCAGGCACTACAAGGTGTATAGCTTATAACTATTGAATAAGTCCATTTAACGTGCGATAGAGAAAAATGATCCTGTCCAAATGTTAAATTAGAAAAAATTTTAGAAAACTACCATTTCCATCTTATTGTGCAAGGGAACAGTTGACAATAATTCTGTACTAATATTCTTCTTCTTTTTCGTTTCCGGCAGCACCAGTTCCTTCCATCTCTCTCTATTCCTAGCACGATACCTCAGCTTGGACCACGTCTCCAATTTTTTGACCTAGCTTCCTTCTTGACAGAAGATCTCCATGTTTCTCTTCGTCTTCCTTACTGACTTCTACTTTGAGGATTTCATTGAAAGCACTGCTTTGCTATGTTGTCGTCCGGTATCCTCAATGTATGGCCAATCCAGTGCCACTTTCTCTGCGCGTTGTCAACATCCACTTTTGTTAGCCCAGTCCTGAGCCACAGTTCATGGTTAGATATGGTTTATTCCCACCAGATGTTCAGGATAGAACGTAGACTGCGGTTGACAGAATTTTGCAATGTTTAAGAAAGCATATCAAATGTACTACGTTCTTTATTTATTCTATTGGTGACATCCAGGTCCGTTCCACCATCGAGTGCCAAATGGCTTCCCAGATAGTTGAACTGGGTGACCTATTCTACTGCCACTTGTCCCACAATAACCTGTTTTTGTTGGTTTCGGCTGGTGTCCATTAACTTAGTCTTACTGGCATTAATCCAAATGACTTAATGTTTCCTTAAGGTGCCATTGGATACCCAGTCTCTTGTTCAGCCACCGTAGCAGTCATAACATCATCAATAGCAAACAAGAGCAGAATCGGTGACAATACATCACCTTGTCTTACTCCCTGTCGGACTTCAAATGCATCGGAATGCTATCCATTGTGCAAAACGAAACACCTTGCGTTGTTCTAAGACTCTTTTACTACAGCACCAATTTTATCAGGAATGCCTTTAGCAACATGCGATCTCCAGATAACATCACGACTAAAGTGATCAAAGCCCTTTTCAAAATCGACGAACATGAGGTAAAGCGGCGATTGGTACTCCGACGATTGTTCAAGGATAATTTCCAAGGTGTTGATGTTGTTGACACATAATCGACCTCTGAAAAATCCCGCTTGATGTTTCTTGAGCGTAGACTAGATTTTATCCTCTCGAGAATGATGGTTGCCATTTACTTTGGAAATACGGACAGAATGGTGATTCCACGCCAGTTATTGAAGTTCTTAAGATCACCTTTTTTTGGTAGCTTGACGATTACCCCGTCCTTCCATACCCTTTGAAAGGTTTTGTTTTCCCAAACAGACTTAGCAAGTGGCAACAAGATATCGGCAGCCAAGTCGGGGTCCATTTTGAGGAATTCGGTAGGTATGCAATCCAGCGCAGCTGCTTTGTTCTTCTTTAAAAGACGTATCGCGGTTCTTATTTCCGTACATGTCGGGGGGTCAATATTAATAATAATGGTAGGTCTACGTATGTCCGACAGTTGATGATTTGCATTTGCAATCTGGTCATTGTTCAGCAATGTACAGAAGTGCTCATTCCATCTCTGCAATTGGTCTTCCATTGACACTAAAAGACTACAGTTCGTGTCACGAACAAGATGGTTAACAATATTTTGTTGGCCTACAAGATTTTTAGTTATTTTTTACAGCATCCTCGCGTTAACTCTTCTTGCAGCTTCCTCAGCGCTTGCTGCCAATTTGTCTAATCTGGCCCTCCTATCTCGTCTCACACACCTCTTCACTACCTTTTGAGCCGTTCTATACTCCCTTCGCAAACCGTTATCCGATGAGTATCAGTTTCATTATTTATATTTATTTTGAGTGCTCTGCGGTGTGTAATTTTGTCTTGGTGTCTTGGGATATCCAAACAAATTCTAATCTCTAGATTGCCTCGGTACCGTTTCAGATCCAGCTTCAATAAAAACTCTTTTTACCATGCCCCACAACGCCTCAATGGGAACATTTGCGTTTGACCCCTCATTTCACGCCTTGTCGTTGAGAGTGTTTGCAAAATCACGACAAGTAACTTTGTGGGAAAAGGGTTCCACCTAACACCAGCTGACGGGAATTGTAAAAGTCGACAAGCATACCAATATTATCATTTCGTTGAATGAATTGGTGGCGTTTCCTAGCGCTCTCCAGTACTTTTGAGAGCAATGTACAAATATTATGAATGTGAAATTCAGTTTGTTTGTTTGCTTGTTTGTACGTACTTCAACCATATTAAGACATAATTTTTGGTCTCGAACTAGTTACAAGGCTGGAGAGTGTCTTAAGCTACTTATAACAGTGGTAAATATCTCATTCCCAGCTTATTTCAGCAGATCAGCCCGCAAGACTAAAAAATTGTAGATTATCGATTCTTTTGTTGAAACACTAATTAATTGCATACTATTAGATGCTTACTGCCCTTAGACTTTTTATCGTTGTCTATTGCAAGGAGTTTTTTCTTTTATTTCTGCGTGTCACAAAACTTAGACAAAGGGTAAAAATATAATTATTCCTTGAATATTAATAGTTCCAACATGTTTACTGTTGCAAAGCATAAGGCTTCAAATTCCCATTAAATAAAGATTCGCTATGACAATTAATAAGCACAGCAATATGTTTCGTGTTCCAACGCTCAGAACCTATTCATTTTTTCATCAAATACAAAACTTTTAAAAAGTGTGTAAAACTGTATACTTACTTAGTTTACTTAGTTAACTTTAATAAATATTCAATTGAATGACAACTATTTCTTCAAACATATTTAACATTTCAAAAATAGACAGTGTTTGATTCCTCTTTTTGTCTTTTGATTGTGAAAAGCTTACTAACTCATTTACTCTTTTATGCGATTTGTATCTTTTTGTTTTGAAAAACGATACTGGAAAACTAAATTTAAAGTATTCAACGTATTTTAAGTTCAGTTAAGCTTTATATGAATAACAGTTAGTTAATCTTTTTAAAGCCATTCATTGCTCTTAAGCTTTGTAGCTTAATTTTGGACACATTGCTCATTAAACAATTTTTGCTTTTATATAGCTGACTTCTTACCCTCAAATATGGACTCTAAAGGTAATGCATCTTTCACCCCTGTTTAAAAACACAAAAACAAGAACGTAACCCTTCTACCCCCCCCCCACATTCACCCTAATTGTTGTAATATAATAAAAAAATAGGTATTTATGAGTAGACAATTTTTATTTCAAACACATTTGTTTTTAAAATTTAATTTAAATAAAAATATTTATTCGTCCCTCATTTAAGACTGTAATTTACTTAATTTTAAAAATATCTATGCATTCATTAAACCATTTTTAAAAATGTCCAAAAATGTTAGTTTTTTAACCAATTTAACAATGCTTCTGAAAAACTAAAAAAAACTGACATACAACCAAGATAATGAATCTTTAATTTGTTGAACATTTTAGCTAGATTCAATCATAAATTTCCTTTAATTTTCAACTCTACTACGTATTTGCACAAGAAGTAAATATTAAATTTTCTATAAATATACAAAAATGTGGGTACCTTGGTGAATAGAGAAAAAGAAGTATTATGGTTATGCCCAAAGACTAAATTAGTCGAGACATATGGCAACAAATAATTCGTTGCAAATTTCTGATCCTTATGCGAACGAATTATAAAAGTCATATTTATCCAATGTATATGTTATGATGCTACAATTACCTGCCCTTAAGGCGCTTTCCTTTTTTCCAAATAAAAGATGTTATGTTATTCGAATCAACATAAATTAAAAGGTGTTTCAGATTCTAATTTAATGTTTATTCTTTCTAAAACTCTTATTTACATTTGTTATAATTTTTCGGAATGTCCTTTTCATTCTTATAAATCTGGGTCACCTTGTTCATTCGTGGGCAGTTAATTCTAATAAAAGGACATAAATCTTATATTTTCTTTACATATGTATTTTTTATCTTGAAAAGAATTTAACATACACCTCCCACGTCCTATAAATGCTTGTTGTTCTTTGTATTTTTTGAATTAAGGACTAGGGATAAAATCCCAGATTTGTTTTGTTTTCCTTTGGACATTAATATGTGAACTTAGATTTTCAAATTGTTTGTGTTTTGTTGTCTTTTTTAAACTCACAGAAGTTGAACAGAGTAAAACTCGACGAGGAGGTGGAGGTACTGCTGGCCTATTTGCTTTTCCCCGTGTTGGACGCAGTGATCCTAGTCTTTCAGAACAAACTGGAGGCTATGATAACTTATTTCCAGCTTCATATGAAGAATATGATGGTAAGTCCTTAAAAAAATGTACCACTTTATGTTTTAAATCAAATCATCTTTATTTGCAAATTTGTATTAGAATATCCAAAAATTTCGGAAATGAAAAGGGCAAAAATGGTTGCTTTCCCAAGAGTTGGCAGATCTGATTCACAACTGAGGAATTGGGCACGCATGGCTGCTTTGCAACAATCCTTGGACAAACGAACTGCACCAAGTGCTAATTCGGGATTATGGTTTGGACCAAGACTAGGACGAATTCAAAAGCGAAGCATTATGGATGATGAACATAAAACTGAACAATTGTAAAGGTTAGTTGGATAACATTGCACTCATAAGTTGATGTTTATAAGTTTAATGATGTATTATCCCATTCCAGATCCTGCGCAATATATCCTTGACTCTCCCTGGCATAATAAAAACATGATTAAGTAAAAACCATTATATGAAAACACTGCTGACAAACATAAAAATAAAGAAGAAAATCCCAAAAAAAAACAACAATACTTATACTAAATTAAATAACAATAAATATATTTTAATAATTATAAATTTTGTTAATGCATACATTTAATACACATATATATATAAATTAATATTTAAAAAAGAAGAGATCAATTAAATAATATTAACACATACAATACATTTGTAATATATAAAACCTCATTAAAATATAAATTCTAAATAAAATGAATGCACTTTGTAATAAAAATTGACAACCAACTTAACGAAAGGAAACAATACATTTTTTTAAATCAGGCTGGATAAGATTTTTCGAACTATAAGAATGTAAAATTTCTTATGGTGAAAATCTTGGTTTTAAAAATTGTATAAACAAATATTTTATTACAAAATGTCATTGGTTTCATATAATAATATATGGTAATCATTTATTATGCCTTATTATTTCAATTTCATGTAAAAACATTAAATTTATTATACCCATGCGTAAATGTTATAATATTTTGAAAAACTAAGTTGCAAAAATGTATAATTATATATTGTTAATTAAAAGTGTTTGCAAATAAATGCGAAGCATAACAAACTTTTGTTAATTAATCAGTAATTATTTTAATTAAAAAAAGATTTATACAATTGACGAAAAGTCAAGTTACTTACTTGCTTAAGGCGGTGCTACAGCCCTGTGTCAACTACGGCCTCACCCAACAAACTTTGAAGGTTAGCAAGAGTTATTCTTCGTTTGATCTTAGCGCTGGTGTTGTTTTCGGCGTTTACAGTGGAGTCTAGGTGGTTGAAGTCTTCTAAGTCCTCAAAGTTACGTCTGTCGATGTTGACGTTTTGACCAAGACGTCGGTATTGTAAGTAATTTCTTGATGACAGCATGTACTTTGTTTTGCCCTCATTAACCGTTTAACCCATTTTTGCCGCCTCTGCCACAATACTCAAAAAAGCCCCATTCACATCACGCTGAGTTCTTCCGATTATGTCAATGTCATCAGCATATGCTAGTAATTGGACAGACTTTTGAAAGATAGTGCCTTTTAGTGTTGACGTGTGAGCGCTGCATTATTCTTCCAAGAACTATGTTAAAAAAATCGCATGACAGCGCATCACCTTGTCTAAAACCTTTTTTGACATCGAAAGGTTCTGTTAAGTTGTTTCCAACCTTTATGGTGCAGCGTGAATTCTCCATGGTCATCCTGCACAAACGGACAAGTTTGGTAGGGATGCCAAAACTAGACATGGCTTGATACAGCTCGTCCCTGTAGATGCTGTCATATGCGGCCTTGAAATCGATGAAAAAATGGTGGGTGTTCTTGGAATTTTTTCAGGATCTGCCGTAATGTGAATATTTGATCGATTGTGGACTTTTCTGGTCTAAAACCACACTGATAAGGATATCAGGTCGTTGACAATGGGACGTTTATATATTACGGCAGAGAATATTTTACAGGCAATGTTAAGTAGACTGATGCTTCTATAGTTAGTGCATCTTAGAAGGTCTTCTGTTTTTCAAAATCGGGCAAACAATATTAAGGTTCCATTTATCGAGCATGCCTTCTACCGAACATATCTTAGAGATAACTTGGCTCCTTACCAACTTATCACCAGCTGCTTTAAAGAGGTTGGCATTCAAGCCATTCGCTCCAGCAGCTTTATTAGACTTCAGCTTAGATATGGAAATATTCACTTCGTCTTAGTCATGAGGACGGGATTTTTGGCTTTCGGCGTCTATGTTGAATGAATGACCCTGCCTGATAGCGGAATTAGGTTCGTCGTCAACGTTACACAGTCTGCAGAAGTAGTCCTTCCATATCCTCAGCATTGACTGCGGTTCCACTATGATGTTTCCACTTTCGTCTTTGTAGCCTTCCGTTTTGGGCTTATGATCCTCGTTTAACCTGTTCATAAAACTTTCGAACTTCATTCCTGCTTTAAACCTCTCAACATCTTCGACCTCACGCTTCTCATGCCCTCTCTTTTTCCTTCTGAGTAGTCGTTTCTCATCTCGTCTCTTCTGCTCATAGAGCTCATGAGCAGCTCTCGTCCTTTTTTGCAGCGACGCTTTGCGTGCCTGTTGTTTGGCTGCATTTGCCTGCCGACATTCCTCATCAAACCAGGGGTTCCTTGTTGGTGGCTGTTTGAAGCCCAGCACATCAGAGGCGGCTTCTCTGATTGCATCTTGCCAATGTTGCCACTGGTTTTCGATACATTGTGAGAGAGAGGTTACTTGTAACTCGGTCGGAAAAGGATTTGGCGATCTCTGGCGTTTGTAGCCGTTCGACGTTGTACCTTCTCCCAGCACATCCCTGTTTTGCCTTGGGTCTGGAAACCCGAAGTGCTACCTTGGCTACAACGAGGTTGTGATCCGATTCGATGTTAGTTGATCCTGGAAGCGTGTATTTCGTCGATCAAAATACGGTCAATCTGGTTGACTGTTGATTGATGTGGCGAACTCCAAATTCATTTGTGGATGTTGAAATGTAAAAATTGCGTACTGGCTACCATGACGTTTCATCTCGCAGCAAAATCTATTAGCGTGAATCAGTTCTCGAAAGTGTTGTCGTGCAGGCTGTAGTTTCCCGATTATTCCACCAAAGATGTCTCCCCTTCCCCTTTGCATTAAAATCTCCCAGATCAATTTAAATATCGTTGCTGCTCATATTGTTGCGGTAAAATTTACCACAACAAGTTTCACTAGCCTATCTCATATCCTTTTTCCTTTTTTTTAACCTTCCTTCCGTCGTTGCGGCTCCAAAATATTTTAAGAGTTCAGTAGAATCCTGCTTTCCATCAGTCAGTGACCTGCTCTTATTGTATTTTGGAAAAGCAAACAAAATAGGTTTCAATTTTAATGCGGTTGTGTGACAGAGGGTCCACATATTCACTTAGAAATTTGTGACGGGCGGTCACAAAATACACAATTGTGTGACGGATGAGTCACGGTTACGGCCTATTGAGTGTGTGACAGGTGGTTCACACAAGGAAAAAAACGAAAGTGTGCATCCTTGGTATAATTGGCACACCAACCTAAAATTAGTATGGCTTAATGCCCAACGTAAAGTGTCGGAATACGAAGTAAGGTCACCTTGCGATGTGTTTTTCCTTTTTCCTAAAATTGTCTGCACGAAGGTCTAAGGGTTTATAGTCTAAATTTCAAACTATCGGATTCTGCCTCTTAATCTTGATTGAAAACGCTTTCCTCAAGTTATTAAACTGGGCCGGTTTGGGCTGGGGAATTTTATTCGCGAACTTTCAAAAATTTTTCGTTTACTTTTTAGACCAATTGAACTGAACTCGTTCATTAAGCCAAGATTGGTGTTCAAATCACCAATGTGAAAGAGACCACAAAGGTTTGACTGGTTTTTGAATCGGCATGCACCCCAGCGAAAAAGCCGGGTGTCGCAGTTAGACCGAAAGAGAAAACCAGATCATAACAAAGGTCAGAGTAGGATGGCAAACTTGTCGTGGCTATTGGATGAGGAAAGTTCGCCATGAATATGGCACTTTTTAGAGAAGCTAAGAAGAGTGAGGTTTAAAATAAAGAGGAGTGAAAAATTTTTGGAAGAAAAAAAAAAAATAAGAAGAATTGTGTAATTTTGTTGTGTTTGGATATAACTAATTAAAATTGAATAAGGGAAAACATAAAAATTTGAGGAAAGCGTGACTGAAAAAAAAAAGGAGAGGCAGGATCGATTTTTGTAAACTAAGGAAGCTAAGTATAATTTTTTGGTTGAGTGAGTTTGTGCTTTTTCGATTTTTTTACTTTTAATTTGTGGTTGGCTATTTAAAGCCAAAATTTAATCCTATAGACTTTCGGTCGATTTCTTTGTCTCCCGAGATTGCGGGACCCGCGACCTTTGTTCTTTTGTTCTTTGGGAACTTACCCAAGGTGACCTTTCTTTGTGTTCTTGGTGCACAACCCAATTGTTCTTTTGTTTTTTTTGTATCATCTTAAATTGTATAAAAATTTTGTTTGAAAAAATTCTGGGTTTTATCCCTATATTTATAAAGGTTTCCCAGATACAAAATAAAATATCTTAACCTTTCTAGGTGAAGAATTAATCTTGAAGTTTTTTTTATTTTTTTGGGAAGTAAATTTTCGCTTTTTATTATTATTTATATTAACTGGTGATGGTAAGTACCATAATACTTCCTGGCGCCCATTTTAATTATTTTTTTGCTACGCCCCTGTGTAGTACATTTTATTAATTTAATAATTAATTTCGATTTTATTAATAGAGTTCGATTAATAAAATCCACCTTTTCCAAACCCACCCCCAAACTGAGCTACTGGGTGACAGCACTGTTTTTGCTGTCGGTTGTTAAATTAACAAACCAACCTTTTTGGAATTTGACATTTGTCAATTGTTTTCAATAAGTAGGTATCCAATCGTGCGCGCCGGCTACCTACCCATTGTCATTTTAAATAATTTCGTTTTGTTTTCTTGTGTTTTGTTTTGCTTAATTTGCGGATTATTGTTCCGCCAACCTAAATTGAAATTTAATAGTATCGTCTTAATTCGGGTTTGTTAATTTTACAACAATATGTTTTCTCTAAAGCTCGAAGATTATATCACATATATATGATATAGGCTTGGCGAGCATATTAGGCTATGCCCCAATTAGCCTTGATGCGGATGGCCATGAGGCGCTCTTTGATGTATCTGGCTCCAATAATAAAGCCGCATCAAAATAAGCGCTGTTGGTTTTCGTGGTAGCTGTCACCATAGTATATATAGCAGTTTTTCATCCTCTTTTTGCCCGGCCCATCCCATCGGATGGCTGTGATGTCTACTTTATATCCGTCTAGGGCCTCCGTTAATTCTACGGCTGCACGTGGTCTGTTAAGGGGCCTAACATTCCACGTGCTTATCCGGACGGGGAGCCGGATAAACAGCTCCTTATAGGTCTTATAGGTGGGTTTTGAGAAAAACCTGTGGATGCTTGTGTCCTCTTGAAAGCACATGTCCCCCATTTGGACATCAAAAATAGTCAAGTTGGTCACTTTAAACTACCAAATATAATCTTAACGGCTGGAGTGGGTGAGATTCGACTTATTAAGTGAGTGGGCCAACTCACAATCACAACATCAGGACTATAAGGAAAGTGCTATAAATTAGAGGCCTGGAAACCTGAGCTTGGAGCCACCAACAAAGGGTCAACCATCAGGTTTTCAATCATTGGCCCAATAGACCCCAAAAGTAATGTTTTTTTGTTTGTTTTTTTTTTTTTTTGTAATTCTGACAACCAACCTCAGCTAACTCTGGACTTTATAGAGCAGCAGTATACAATAAATCGAAATATCCCTTAAAGTTCACAAAAATTCCCAACACATATTTTGTTGTGGTGCATCCATAACACTACGAATTGGAATAGAAATGCCTGGGGAACTTAATTCACTAACCTGTTTGGTATCACTCTTTTCAGAACTTTTCCAAGTACCGATGTCGTCAAAGGCCTAGTCACTAATAAAGTATCTCTTCCCATTGATCACCGAAATCAAGTATCAGCTAGAGTGGTTTGTACTCTCGTTCACTTATACTAGTGACAGTACTCCATAAAAATTGACCAAATCGCATTCATTATCTCTGCACTCAGTCCATCAAAATCCATCATTGACTTTTTTGACTTGAGGCCGCTAACTGCTGCCTCTAGTCATATATCATTCAATTCTTAGCAAGAAACGTTTCGATGCTCGCCAGCCCACGAACTGGGCTTTAATCGCAGCCCAAATCTGGACAGAGTTTCAACTCCTTTCGTAACACCCCACTTCTTTGGACGCGGAACTGCAACGACAAAATATGCTAAGCTCGCAAAAGCGTAACCTTCTCCATAATTCTATGGGTTCTGCATTATCTGGAATGCAGTCCCGACGAGTTTTCTTAAAAAGTTCTTTTACTTTTTGTTGAAAATACCACTCCGTTTAAAACTGGAATAGTTTAGATTAGATTTTGATTTTATTTAAACATACATTTTTAACAATAATTTGGTTCATACCATCAATATAATGCTTGGCATTGCCGTCTGCCTGATTGACAATTAAAAGTATAGCTTCATATAAATTTCAAAAAGTGCAGTTAACTTTGTGACATCAATTCACTGTAGAAGGCTTATGACTTCAGTATTTGAAGAAAAGTTACAACCTAGAATAAGTGTTCTTATTTCTCTTAACATCGCACTTCGTCCAACAAAATGAAAAACGTCCTCGCGCTCTTTCAAGTTGCACAGGTTGCATAAAATCGGTAAGTCCTCGCGGTGAGGAATGTGGTTCAGATTAAGGAGTTCTCCTCTTAGTCGGAACATGCACGAAATTTGTTCGATGGTCGTGGAAGTAGTTTCTTTCCCGGAGATCGTAGTCTAGTCTACTGTTAGGTAATCATACGGTTAAGTGAACTTCTGGATTGCTATGTGTATTGTTGTCTTGAGGGTTTATCCAGGCGAGCTATTAAGCGATATAAAGTTGGTTTCCATGAGGAATGGTTACTATAGTTTAGGTCAACATACACCTGCTCAACTAGTTTTATCCAATTTAAAAACCATCCACTTCGGGATTGGATTGTTTGAAGAACTACTTTCTTTTTGAGACGATAACTTGGCATATCCAGAGCTTCGAGGGTGTAATCTACCTAAAGCTTGAGTGTTTTTATAAATAAAGCAGATAAACCCGTTTCCAACATGATGATAAAGTTTGGCGTACTCAAAGGAAGGTGGAAAATCCGTTTCATGTAAAATCTGAGCGGTTCTTCTACTTATTTCTTCTTCTTATTATTCTTCTTATTTCCGACCTCCCCAAGCTTGCTTTCTTGGAATGATTCTGATAAGCATTGGCCATTCGACACTGATACTTTGGCAGTCTTGTATAAATTTTGCAATACTCTACTGAAGCGACAATCCTATCTGGGCATTGCGATCCACGGTGTCGAAAACATCTATGAAATCAACGAAAAATGGAAATATTTTCTTATTTCTCAATAAAAATGAGTCAGCAATCGAGCGGAGTAAAAAGATGTGATCGACAGAAAAGTTTAAAATTGTGTAATGGTCTTTTGAAAAATTTGTAAAAAGCGTAAGAAAGGCTTCTCACCTGCATGCATTCCTTGTCAAACCAATGTGGTTGTTGTTCGGTATATTGTGAAACTGGAATATCTCCAGCAGAAAAGTTTCACGGTTGACCATATCGGACTTTACTTTCTACTTTGATTCCTGAAAAAGAGTTATCGGGCCAAATAAACCAAAGTTCTACAAGGCCCATTTTGTATTCCTTCGGAACCAGATAAGATGTAATGCACGAACAGAGAGTCCATGGATGGTAGATAAAGACGTTCTGATAATTAACATTTAAAAGTACGTATTTCTCTTCCAAATCAGAACCAACATTCTTCAGATGCAGAACAAACTATGTCAACACTAAGAAGTTCAAGGTGTCCGTTTAAAAAAGTGGTATTGATTTTCAGCCCAACGATTCCTACTTTTTTCTCAACCTTGTTGTATTTTGATCTAGTTCCGTGATCCTATTAGAGAGTGGGTCTTAATGTTTGAGGAAAGTTTATTCCATTGGTTTCTGTCAAGACTGCCCACAACACTTTCTAAAAACCTGCCTCGCGCTTTTGTCATACCTCTGGAGCCGCTAAAGTATATACTTTCGTTAACGATAAACTTTGCTAGTTCAACTCTGATTGTATTTTCTGCCATACTTGAAGTACGGCACTTAAGCCTTACTACGTAAATGTGGAAAGTCGCTCTGTCTTTCCTCGTCATAATAATATTCAAGAATTCTCAATGTAGTTACTTTCTATAAAACCTAATTTTGTCCAAATAGTTTTCAATGATTGAAAAATGTATGTTTCGTTTTCAGTTTGGATGAAAAATCTAGAAGGTTAACAAATAACATTGCAGGGGTGTTTTTTGATTAGTTGTAATTTGAATATTTAAATACTACGTTTTCATGGAAACACCCACGTTTATTTACTATGCCACATAGAAATCCACAGCTGGAGCCACAATTATAAATAATAAACACTTTAGTTTTGAAAGAACCATCATGGAAAAGACAACAACTACGCCTACCTTTAAAAAATCATCACAGTCACAGCCATCTATAGGCGGTGGTGTTAGCGTTGGTGGCCGTATTAAATCCGGACCTAAATTCGAACTTTCAGAAGAACAAAAAGCCGACATCAGAGAAGCATTTGATCTTTTCGATACTGAATCCACCGGGTATATTGAAGTGAAAGAACTCAAAGTAGCCATACGTGCTTTAGGCTTTGAACCGAAAAAAGAAGAAATAAGACGCATGATTGTGGAAATCGGTAAAGATGGCAATGGAAGGTTAACATTTGCAGATTTTCTTCAATTGATGACAATGAAAATGGCAGAAAAAGATACTAAGGAAGAAATTCTCAAGGCATTTCGTTTATTTGATGACGATGAGACTGGTAAAATTTCATTTCGCAATTTAAAACGTGTCGCTCGGGAACTGGGAGAGAATTTGACAGATGAAGAACTACGTGAAATGATCGATGAAGCTGACTTAGATAATGACGGAGAAGTTAGCCAGGAGGAGTTTCTGAGAATAATGAAGAAAACTAGTTTATATTAAGCTTATAAAATATAATATCTTTCTAATTATTATTAATAAATCCATCTAAATTTTTTTTTACAGAAAACCGTTTTTAATTGAAAAAGGGATGTTTATTTCATTCTAAAGATCCATTGATATGGGTAAACTATAGGAGCAAAATGGCCGCCCCAGTTAAGGTTGCAGAAATGCAGAACCATTCACTAATTTCATCTTAAAGGTAAATTTAGTGTGAAGCATTAGTTTAGATCTTACAAGTGGCCCTCAAAAAAAATTTTAGTTGGATCTGTCATTTAATAACGCATAACTTCAGAATCAGGCTTGTTGAATGTGTTGAAATAAATATAATTGTAGATTTTGACTCAGTGATGACTTGGTTGGTGATTTATTGCATCCGGAAAAGTTTGAGCTTGATTACGGGAGAGTGGGGCACATTTGAACACTGCTTATAAAATTTTAGTTTATTATAATAAATAAATTGGGTGGCGCAATAGTCCGTTTGAGAACTAGGGGCTAATGACTGACAACTCTCAACCATTCCTGTATGCGAGTACTGTTGTGAGGGATGGAAGGGACCTACAGTTTTAAGCCGAATCCGAACGCAAATTTGAGAAAGCACTTTCCTGACAAGAATTAATCTTGGAGAATTTGTCAATTCCTCGCAAGAGGCAGTATCCGTGCAAAAAAAAAAACTTTAAGTGGCATAGGCAGGGATCGAACTAACCATCATGGCACGGGCACTACTAGTTTATTACTTTTTTTTTAAAAGTAATTAAATATTTAACTGGCAAAACCGTATCCTTTAACGTCATTGACGTTCCGTGCTTTTTTTAAGTCGGCTTTTAGATTTATAGGTGGAAGGTGGTTTTTTAGTGCTTGTGCGTTATGTTTTTTTTTTTTTTTTTTTGCGCGATATAAAGCGGAAAATAAATTTTGTTAACAGTAAATAAATTTGTAACCAAATCACGGTGAGTTTTTAAATTAAATTGTTTTAGTAAAGTAGTAATAAAATATTTTATGGCTTTGAAACAGTTGGGCAGATTTTAACAAATGTGTTGGGGCACGACTGAACATCTTCAAAACTGCCTAAATCATATATACATATATGTATATGTAAATATTTTTAGACTTCTTACTGTATTTTAGTCAATATTTTTTCTGAAGAGGTGTTCTTCAACGCTGGCAAAACCACTGCGTAAGCTTTTCTATCTGTCCTATTCTACAGATCTCTTCCCGAGTGGATGGAAAACTGCATTTTTCCAGCCTGTCCCTAAAAAAGGCGAATTCTTCTCTCCCTCAAACTATCGTCCAATTGCACTTACGTCCCTTCTTTCTAAGGTCATGAAAACGCTGATAAATTTTCAGCTTAAGAAATATCTTGAAGAACGGAAGCTTCTCAATGACCGACAGTATGGATTTCGTAGCAATAGCTCCACTGGTGATCTCATGGTTCATCTCACCGAACAGTGGAACAAATCTTGGAGAAAGTAATGTTATTTATATTTAAAAAGCATTTGATAGAATCTCTTCTTCGTTGGATTAGAAATTTAATTTCTAACTGTTCAATACAAGTTGTATTGGATTGTTTCAAGTAAAATTCATAAAATAAATGCTGGTGTCCCCCAGGGCTCCATTTTGGCTCCGACTCTCTTCCTTATATTCATAAATCTTTTGTCTGTCACTTCTAATCTATTAAACTGTTTCGCCGACGACAGTACCCTCAGCTTTTCATATTCGTTTCTAGATTCACATCCTTGTTCTTCGGATGTGGAATTTCAACGGCAGCGTATGATAAGCTCATTAAATTCTGATCTTAACAGCATTGTCCAATGGGGAATCAAAAACCGGGTAGAATTTAATGCTTCGAAAACTCAATGCTGTTTCTTGTCGTTAAAGCGTAACTCACCCCCAAAGCCACTATCTATGAGTGGCACTTGCATCCAGGAAACCAATCAACTATCAGTACTCGGTATGTGTATTACTGACCAACGAACGAAACCAATAGTATTCTACTAACGTGTTTTGATGTTAAAGAATTAGCCAGAAGCCAAGACGATGACGAAGAACTTAAATCGCTACTAGCCAACATACAATCTTCAAATATTAAACTAGAAGCTTTCCCCATTCCCAATACAAATATAAAAATTTGGTGTGAGACGTCAAAAGGTTCTAAAAGACCTTACTTGCCTATCGGTTTTAGGAAGAAAGCGTTTGATAAGTTGCACTCTTTGAGTCACCCAGGCGGTGTTCGTGCAACGAGAAAGATATGTACGTCTAAGTATTTCTGGCCAGGTATAAACATTGACACAGGCTATTGGGCAAAAACTTGCATTTCTTGCCAAAAGTCTAAAGTACAGCGACATATCAAGTCCCCA
Source organism: Eupeodes corollae (assembly GCF_945859685.1). Classification (NCBI taxonomy): domain Eukaryota; kingdom Metazoa; phylum Arthropoda; class Insecta; order Diptera; family Syrphidae; genus Eupeodes; species Eupeodes corollae. The sequence goes on from NC_079147.1 coordinate 40,190,938, forward strand.
TTAGAAGAGTTCCCGACAATTACATCACGGTTCGAACATATCCATATGGACTTGGTAGGTCCCTTGCCTCCCTCGAAAGGATGTACCTATATCCTGACAATAATAGACCGATACACAAGATGGCCAGAGGCATACCCGCTTAAAAGCAGTATAGCTGCAGAGGTAGCCAAAGTTTTTTTTAAAGATTACGTTTCAAGATTTGGTTGCCCAGCGCAGATAACTACTGACCAAGGAGTTCATTTTGAATCCAGACTGTTTGCGGAACTCACAAAACTCCTTGGCAGCCACAGAATAAGAACCACAGGCTATCACCCTCAGAGTAACGGTATGATTGAGAGGATACACAGACAGCTTAAGGATTCTTTGAAGGCAAGAGCAAATACAAAAGATTGGTATGATGAATTACCTTTCATTCTATTAGGTTTACGAACAACAGTTAAAGAAGATTTGAATGCATCTCCTGCCGAATTAGTTTACGGAGAAACCCTTAGAGTTCCAGGTGAGTTTTTTGTTTCAAACGAAACAAATAGTAAAAAAGATACAAATACGTTGATTCGAGACGTACGTAAACAAATACGCCGTGTATCTTTCCAAGCTCCAAAGGTTCATTCAAAACCAAGCAGTTATGTTCCGAAAACAATCCATAATTGCAAATTTGTTTTCGTAAGAAAAGATAGAGTAAAAATTGGTCTCGAACAACCATACGAAGGACCATTTAAAGTAGTTAGACGAATGAGAAAATATTTCGTACTGGACATACATGGTAAAAACCGATCAATATCAATCGATAGACTTAAACCTGCTTATAGTGCTTGCTTATAATGAGTTACAATTATAATTTTTTTTTTTACAAGTATTTTAAAATATATAACGATATATCCAACAAAATAAGAATTGAATATTGAAATTACTTACAATGTGTATATTTTTTTTGGAGGGGAGCTATGTGGTGTATCTGGCAACACCACCTAATTCCTTTTTATTGTTGTGGTGGCAACACCACCAATTCACTAATTCATAGTTCCGAAGTCTTTCCTTCTCTTTGGAGTATAAGTTGTAGTTAATGATGACTTAGTTAGTCGTGTCGTGAGTCGAGCGTGGTCAGGTGTCATTAGCAAATAGTGAACTTTATAAAATATGTATTTTCTTAGATTGAAGTAAATTTAATTATATTTAATAAAGATTATTCATAAGAAACGTGTTCCTTCTTATTTTAAATAACTTTAACTCTTATGGAATGATCACATATTCGATATAAAGGAAAAGAGAATTCGAAAAAGGGCTTTACAAATGATAGGCGACAGAACTATAACCGAAACATGTAATCGCTAGAACACCGTCGCAATGTTTCATGCCTGTCGTTGTTTTATATATATTTTTACAAACAATGTTCTATCGAATTAGCCAGTTGCATTCCACCCCTTAAACAATTCAGCCGTAATACTCGCATTTCTAGGAATGCTCATCAGTTTACCCTCGAGCTCAATTTCGGGCGTACTGTCAAGTATAGAGATTCTTTCTTAAATCGCAAATCGGGAATGTGGAATGCTTTGGCTAACTCTGTTTTTCCCTCCCATTTTGATGTTCAGAACTTTAAGACCAATGTTCACCGGTATCTCCTTTTAAATCCTTCCCTATTTTCCTAACGCTCGCACTGTGTTTAAATATAAACATATAAAGGGTACTTATAACGCCTTAAGTGCTTGTGAATTAAAAAAAATGGCTTCAATGTTTCATTTTCTTGTCTTAAAGGGGTTAAAGCTGCGCACTTATAAGCGACAAAAATCCACAGTAGCCTATGAAGATGATGTTAAAAGTGCCATAACAGCAGTTTTGGATAAAACAATGTCGTTAAGAGAGGCATTTGCTGCCTTCGGAATATTGCCAACTACATTGTATGACAGTATTAAAAAGTTAACAAGTCATAAGGAGCCACAAAACATAAAATTTGTAAGTAAATATTCAGCACAGCAAGCACTAATGGTAAAGAAAAGATGCTTGAAAAATATTTGATACGAAGCTCGAAGATTAACTACGGACTGACCAAAGTTCAAGCTTTTGAATACGCCACATTGTTTGCAAAAATGTCCCGAAGCACGTAGAGAAAATCAAATGCCTGGAATTGAATGGATTTATGGCTTTATGACGCGTCACTCAATACGAAAATCAGATTATACAAGTTTGGCAAGGGCTATTAATTTTAACCGAAGAATCTTGAAGAATTTCATTCAAATTATGAGAGAGCACTCGGTAAGTTTAACTTTACTGCTAATCGGATTTTCAATTTGGATGAAACCGGGGTCACTACAGTAGTTCAAGCTGCAAACGTTATTGCACAAAAAGGGCAAAAATAGGTTTGAAAATCTGTTCCTGCTGAGAGGGGCCAATAAATTACTATGTGTGCTTTTGTAAGTGCAATCGGTAATACTATACCTCCCGTGTTCATATTTCCGCGGGCTAGATTTCATGACACAATGTCTAATGGAGCACTAAGCGTTGGTTACGCTTACAAGCCAACGAGTGGTTAGATGATATTGAAGTTCTTGAGCGAATTCAGAAGTCCACAAGATGCACTAAATCAGACCTGATATAACTTTTATTGGACAATCATGAAAGCCATTGCACAATTGATGCCGTTAATTCTATTCTTGATCATAGTATATTCCTAGTTGCTTTTTCTCCCCGTTGACTTTTGCCAATTAATGTTGCAGTTTAGGGACACTTTAAAAACTATCGATAGCCCAAAACGACTGGCTGCTTAACAATCCCGGCAAAACATAAAGAATCCACGATCTTCCATCTGTTGCAAACAATGCGTATATGGTTTTCTTTACTCAAAAGAATATAACCCCTGGCTTTGCTAAGCCAGGCATTTTTTCATTTTCAAGGAGCGCTTTCACTGAAGAAGACTTTCAATGTTCAGAGGTCACAAATCGAACATTGCCTGAGTCTGCTGAAGTCACGAATGAAAATATTGAACCATTGTCGAATGAAGCCGATTTTCCAGCTCATAATATGATTACAACACCCACCGACATAATTTCAAATGAAATTGCAAGCCCTTATCCAAAAGCTGCCCAAGAAAAACTACGACTGGAGGCCGAAAGAAAGGAAAGTCGCGGATACTAACTTACTTACTGAAACCCCTAAACAAAATGAAATTCAAGATGCTTATTTAAAAAGCCAAAAGATTCTGAAAAAACACCAATTCTTCTTATTATTAAACGCCTTAAAATCTCCAAATCGCAAACCAAAGCTAAGAACTTAATTGAATCTAGCTCAGCTTCAGATGAAAGCTTCTCTGTTAATGATGGCACCGATCTTGATTTTGATTTTGCAAACTATTCTCTGTTCGGAGAACTACAAGTAACAGAACAAGTAGAAAACGAGGAATAATTTGATTTAAGTTATGAGAATCAATCAAGAACAATAAAAAACTAGGTTTTGTAGGCAAAATTGAAGAATAAAATGGAAAATGTACAGCATTGATTTAATAAAAAAGGTCTGAATCCTTCAAACTCTTCCTTCCTGATCTCAAAGACAGCTCCATTATAGAGAAAGAGGACCCAAAAATATCGTTTCGATGTTTCGAATCAGATCAGATCAATTGAATTGAACATCCCCTGAGGATTGACCCGGAGTAGTTTTAGTTTGGAATTTAGTATCGACCTAAGCCCGCTTAAGATTCTGCCGTCCCGAAAAATTAAGCCAAACGAAAATATAGACGGAATTTTGAACTTAAAAATTGGGAATTGTAAATTTTGATTGGAGAACAAAATTAAAAGAATCAAAATTGATTTTGTGAGTGAAAGATTTATTGTCTTTTCACCTTAAGCACTGATGACATTTTAAAATTGTAGTGTTTATCTCACTGACAATAGTTTTCTTCTTCTGACTTGAAATTTGACATCTGTCATTTTTTTAAATGTATGCCTAGTGAGTAAAAGACAGTAAAAACAATGGATTCTTTTGAAGCTACTCTCGTAATAATTTTTCAAACTTTTCTAATGATACTTTTAGGTAACACAAAAATTGAAAGCAGTGGTTAAGATCTTGAAATGTCAAAATGATTCTCGTTTAAAATGTAAAATTTGAACACTGTCTAAAAATACATAAATATACCGTTTAAATATGTTTTTGCCGTTAGTTTCGATTTTTGGGGCGTTGTTAGAAAATTGGCTTTTACCTGCACTATAAAACTGTTTTACCGACTCGGTTGTTAGCTCATCCTTGAACCACTCAAATAATTCTACATGAAAGGTTGATGTCTGGGTTAATTTTATTCTATGTTTTTAATAAATTCACCTTAATGGTGAATTAAATTCAAAATAGCCTTATAATTTAAAATGGTTAAAACAATAAAATCGTTTTGCTACTATTAAAGAAATTTGTATTTTGTTATTTTTATGATAAACGATATTATGAAATTCTATACGGATTACGAATGAATATAATTTACTTGCGACATCGTATAATTTTGTTTGTATCTTAAAAATTATGACTAATTATTTCACTTCGAATAAATGCGTTAATGGAAATCCTAAAGTTGTTTCTTTTTGTTAAGAGAAAAAAAAACAAGACGCTCTCATGTGCAATATTAATTGTCCCGCTTGAACTTCCTCAGTTCATTTTGTATGGCTTCAATAAGCGGAGCAGCCGAGAATTCTTCTCGATTGTTGGTTGATTGCGATCCATGATGTACACTGGATGGTGTTCTAATACCCGGTGACGGTTCGGCAGGTCGATGAAATGGTCCAGCACTTAAGGGCCTGACCAAAGGCTGATGGACTCCACCACTACCCCAGGCGCCCATATTCGGTGATGGTGGTTGAGTCGAATGATTGCTGATGGAAGTTTTTTCGGCTTGGGCTGTAGATGGCCTCGGTCCTGATATAGACCTTGGATGATCCATGGACCTAGACAAATAAAATTAAACGTCAAAATCAATATGGGAAATGTCCAAAAAAATTGAAAAACTTCCTTACCCTGCGGACTTGCCACGATATTCGCGGCTAGTTGGCTTTCGCTGATTTGTGAAGTTTTTCGTCGGAAGTGGAGTTGGAAGGTCATCTTGACTGGAATACATTTGTAGAGCGCCCTCTAGTAAGCCCTGATAGTGCGATCTCGTTTCGGCTGGATCTCGAATGGGGCCCGTTGATGGTTCATAAGAAAAGTCTTGATCGTCTGCCAAACAAGATGAAAACAAGTGTAAAGTTGTATGTGTATGTGTTAGATAGATATATGTACAAGGAGGATTAGTTGGTTGGTTGTTTGTGGTGGTGGTGGTAATAATATGGTGGAATGTGGAGTGTTGTTAGTTATCAGTGTGGACTACCGTTATCTGACGCCATGCGTTTCTTGTGAATCTCCCAGACTATCGGACCCACCACTCCCGGATCGGGATTGTCACTTTGGGAAGCCACAACTCGCATAGATCTTGGAGCTTTTGGCTCGGGGAATCTTTCGATCGAGGCACAAGCCTCGGTGAGAGGTGATTTAGGCCGTTGTTTGCGTGGAGGCTTGGGTACTGTTTCATCCACGTTGTCGTAGTATGTGACAAACACCGGTTCGAGAACTCTGTTTAAAGGCTCAGGAAGAGAGTTCTTAGGAAAACTCTTCACAGAAGCCATCGAAAGAAACGATCCAATACTTCCAGTCTCAGATGACTTTTCGCTGGGCTGAAGAGCTCGAATTATTTCACGATTGATAGCCTGCGTTGGCATTTCATCCGGGACGGAATCGTAAACCTTGTCGGTGAAGACTCGATTTTGGAGGAGTTTGTTGCGATGGTAGTTGTTGTGAGGATTGTAAGCCTCTGTGCGTTCAAAATTCTCGTAACTTGGACGCAATGCCTCCACTATGCTGTCATTGGAAACCGTCGTTTCGGTCGAGGAATGATTCGGTGCATCCTCCATCGAACCAACACGGTTCTCCGACAAGTAACGTCGTTTGGTTTTGTGTTTTGTGTTCGACGACGGTCCCGAGTGCTTCTTGTCTTTTTTTCTCTCAGAAACGACTTTTGTATAAATCGCCTCCTGATTTTCAGAATGCTCGTATTGACTTTGACGCCGCTTGCGTTTGTCAAAGAGTGTTGCGGCCTTATCGTCTAATATTCTTTGGACATCAGCTCCGGGTGGATTTATGGGAGTATACACCGAAGAGTCTGACGTATTGTCACTGGAAGTCGTCGATCCACGTCTTGATCTAACTTGTACGGGAATAGTCGTTCGTGCGGTTTCGTTTTCGTAAGCAAAATTCTGAATGCCTTCGGTTAGTTTTACGCGAGGAATTGCGGGAGGACCGATAATGTGTTCGTGATGAAGAGGAGAGCTTTTCTCAGCAAGAAGCTCATTGCGACTTGATGCCCTAATTAAAAGAGAGAAAGAGAGTGTTAAAAAGACACAAATAATAATCGGGCATAGTTGTGGTCTTACCGCTTCGATTGCGAACTAAAATCTCGTTTTGGTCTTCCCATCAGCAATAATGCAATTAGTAATAATATTAAAAGTAGGACAACTAAGGAACCGATGATTAAAAGCAATGGACTTTCTCCTAGAGAAGCAAGGAAACCTGAATCACTGCTTCTTGTTGCCGGTGCTAAGGGTGTTGCCTGAGGCTCCCGAAGGTAAGCTGGAATTCAGGGACAATTAAATAAGGAATAATAAAAAGTGAAGATTGAGGATGAAATTGGCGATGTTTAAAAAATGATGTAAGAAGCTGAGTAATAGACTTTGGTAAAAAAAAATTGAGCCCAAGGAAGATAAAGGGTTTTCGAAATAGCTGTCCTTTTTTTTGACATTTGGCAAGTAAAAGATTGAATTCAAATAAGATAAAGAGTTTTCTGAAAAAAAAAAATGTATTATGAAGCTGTCATCTTTTGACATTTGACAAATAAAAACTAAGCTACTTCTAAGAATAGAACGACAAATCCTTCAACAACGAATTGAAATTATTTAAACTTACTGCACAGTTGGAAAACTTATATGCGTCTTCGTGCAGCACCTTCTCGGTCCGAACTATAGTCAAACAAGTGAAAAATTTGAGTGTTTAGAAGAAGTTCGTGATTTTAAAAATAATTGAAAATAGTGTGCTTTGCTCTAGAATAATTGAGACCTGTAGTACTGACCAAACCCAGGTTTCTCCATTCAAAGTCCATTCAAAAACTACATCACACCTTAAAGACTCAATTATAACCACTTTTAAAGTCCAGTTTTCAAATTTTCATTGAAAAATCATCTTCATTGATGAGCTTCGTTATCACTTTGCAGGCTACGTAACTAGTGGAAAAGTCACATTTGGTACACGGAAGGTCTAAGAATGATTCCGAAAGCCTTTTAAATCTTCTGAGTTTTAATATTAACTTAAATTCTCATTTTAACCTCTTGTTAAAAAACCCTAAACAAGCGAGAACTCTATCAGCTGCTTTTAGATGTCAGTATGATCAAGTGGCCAACTATGATTTAACATAATCATAAAATCTCATCACACCTTTCGACAGGAAAGTCTTAACTTAAAGTTTTTGGACCAATCAAATGTGTTCTGGACTGCTAGGGTTGAAAAGCATAGAAACCTTAAGTGTTTATGTGCTCTTCAAAAAGTCTACTCGATGTTGTTTAAAATAAATTCTAAGCACTTTTATAAAGAAGAAGTCAAAAAAGATTTTTAAAGAATAAACAAAAAAAGTTTTGGAGACCAAACAACCCTGCGGCACACTAGAATTTATGAGTTTTTTTCAAGGAAAAATGAGAATGCGTTTGTGGTTTTCAACTTCGAGAACATATCTAAACAACAATTTCAGAATAACAATTTAAGTTCACTTTTCTTTCGGTATCGCTTTTCTATATTTTAAACTCATGGCCATGAAGTGTCGCATCTAGGAGTCTCTATGACTTAAAACAGTGTCGTTTTTCTTAAATATTTTATACAAAAATCCTCTTTCCCTCTTTCATGTGGACAAACGTTTATCGCAACTAATTCGTTTTAGTTAACTTCAATCCCTTTATATCGTAATAGAAACAAAAATACCCCCTTATTTAACCCCTCTGGGGTTGATTCACGTTGCATGCTTCAATAATTTTAGCGTCGCGTCTATGACTATCGATCAAACATAATTCCCATAAACTTTGAAGACACAAGCTTATTGAACTCACCCCCTACTCCAGTTCTAAGTTAATAACAACCCCATATATTCAACACATCATCCCCTATTATTATTTAAACCGTTAAGTAAATTTGAATTAACAACAAAACAAATGTCTATACCTTTTATTTATTATAATCACTATAGCATAAGAAAGAAGCCATCGCAGAAGACAAAGAAAAAGGAACAATTTTATTATATCAACACTACTCACGTTCGGCTTTCATAAAAATATCCTTTCCCATTACCGAGGTAACCTCCAATTCGCTAACTAGTTTCATGTCATTAGCCGCGGTCACGGCCATCACCGGTCGACCACCCACAAAAACAGAGTAAATAATTTCCGTTTGATTGGCAAGAGGGCGCTCATCACTGCAATAAGAGAGAGATAGAGAGATAGAAATTGCACAATGTCAAAAAGGCGCAAAGTTGAAATATCAAAAAAGGTTTTGTTTTTATTTTGCTGTTAAAGGACTTACATTTTCTCGTTGATGTCTTCGCCATTACCAGCACCACCACTACTCGACAGGCGGCCGCCACTTTGAATATCCTCCTCGGTTATTTGCGTGACGTTATGAATGACAATTCGGACCTGGTCGTCGGTGAAAACTGCCGGGCCATTGAATCCTGGTGGCGCGCGAGCGAAACTACTGCCACCGCCATCGCTACCACCACCGCCATCATCATCCACATCAACATCCGCACCTAAAGCGGGCTGTTTAATGGGATGACGGAATAACAGGTCCTCTTTGATGGTGCCATTGTTAGTTTGAGTATTAAACAGCTCAAAGGCATGTTGGCTTTGCCCTGGCTCTGGAACCGACTCCGACTCCGTCTCTAGCTCTTGCTCTGTTGCTGATGCTATTTTGAGATCTTGGTCGTTGTGGCGGATGCTTTGTTCTGAAGAACCATCATCATCATCTATTTCGGAGGACCTTTGATGATTGTAGTCGGTCTCGGTCTGGGTGTCGTGCTCGGGGTTGATTTCTGTTTGCAATTGACGTCTTCTTCTTCGTTTTTTCCTGCGTCGACGACGTCGTTTAATTTCGTGATAGTCATCCAGGTCATCTTTGTCGTCGTCGTTTTCTTCATCTTTAACCTCGTCAGCGGCCGTGGAAAAGTCTTATAATAGGAAAAAGTTATATAGAATGGCAAATATGCAAATTAGTTAAGAGCTGAACTTCCTTCGGGTAGACTCAACAAAAAGGTTATATAGAAGAAGAAGTGTATTTGTTTGAAGGTGTAAATTAGTGTGTATAATGTAGAAAGGAGAAGAAGTCGGTTTTTAATACCTTTTTCGTTGATAGCAGCAGCTTGTTGATCAAGTTTTATATCTCGAGTAGATGTTGCTGATTCTTTAGATAATGACCCATTTGCAATACCTAAGTGCTTTGATTGCTGTCTAGAAAAGTGGGAGATAGAAATTCAAATTATGAGGAATTCAAATGATTCGACTTCAATAAAAATAATTGAAGAGTAATAATGCAATTACTTCTTAATTGGAACTGTGTACTAGTACTTTGTTGTTGGGTGTAATAAAAATAAATATCGTTTCCAAGAAAAAAATATATTTTTTTATTAGAAATAGAAAGTTATTCGGGAGAATATCTTAGCAGTAAGAACTTACAATGGAAGAATTAATTAAATGCTGTCACTTATCAATGATTGCAATCACCTGCATATTCATTGCCATCCATTTACATTATTTGTAATTATTGGCAACGACTCACAACGCAAAAGGTGCAAAAGGATGCAAAGACTGTAAGATATATGTAAAAACTCAAACAAACGATTGCAGGCAGTGGCGTCCTTAGGCATGGGTCCGGTGGGCCAGGGCACCGCAATTATTTGGCCCCCAAATCCACCAACTCAAAATTAATTTATACCAGAATTATATAGAAAACGAAATAAGGTTAGTAGACAGTAACAGAAAAACAAGTTTCATTTTTTGAAATTCCGTTTCGTTCAAATTCTGCTCCTCAACATCTCACTTTTGGCAACATGAATCTTTAATCAATGGAACTTTTACGTGAATTTGATTTATTCATCGCAGATCATTTAAAAAAAATGTGGAAGTTCAGAAAAGGGGTACATTTCCTACGAATTCACTGATAGGTATAATGGGAAAACAAGCCCTAATGAGAATTGTAGGTGAAATTAGATCGGCAAAATATTTTTCCCTAAGTGTTGACTGTACACACGACCTTTCTTAAATCGACTAGTTGACTTTTGTAATTCGGTATGTTGAAAATTATGTTCCCATCGAAAGGTTGCTGACACAATCTTGACATTTCTGCAAAATTATGATATTTCAAAAGAGGATTATAGAAGACCAAGCAAGATTAAAGGAAAAGTGCACATTCTCTTAACTTTTTAGGCCTTCGTGCGGCAGGTTTTGTGGGAGGCAACAAGTTTTTTGCAAGTGGTTCAAAAAATATACAACTATTTGTTTGTCCATCGCTGAATAGAGGTCTTAAAAGCCTTTCTGAAACAAGATGGTATGAACGAGCTGATGCAAATTACTAAAGCCTTGACATTTATTTCTAGAGATTCAGACCAAGCTTTAGACACAAAAAGCGAAGCCCTAAACCTGTCTAAACTGGAGTTCCTCACTTTAACAGAAATTTGGAGCAAGATATTAGAAAGAATTCATAAAACCAGCAAGAGCCTTCAGAAAGAAACAATAACGATTGAGGTTGCTGTCAATTTGATTTGTTCAATATGTTCTTTCATAAATGATTAAGGGATCAGCTTGTGCCAAAATTCAGAATTCGGATGCGAAGACTTAATGCAACATATTTTGTAGGTCCTGCACTATCCGTCCAGCTAATTGGGAAAGAAAATTTTAAAATATCAACTTTTTTTCCAATTATTGAATGTGCAAAAAATAGTACGCAAATTTGGTAAAAATTGATGTCCGGTTCTCGATATCACGTGAACAAAAGAAGATATATGGACTTTAAAACTTATGATACTTAAATTGGTAAAAATTGGTTTTCAATTAAAATTCTTGCTAACAAAAATAGATTTCGAAATCACTATTTCATTATATAAAAAATATTGTTGGTAATTTTAAAATGTTTAATAATAATTTAACAAAACACGAAAACCTGCAAACTTTTAAGCAAGACAAATCGACAAACGGGATGGGAAGCTTCCTAAAAAAAATGTATAAAAGTTTGTAAAAATTGATTTTCGGCTAAAATATCTTTTCAAAACTTTGAGATATTGGCTTTAATTTACTTTAATCTTTCAAAAAACATTTTTGTTAACATTCAGTTAAAGTTTGAAAAAAATCGAATCGACAGTCTTTTTTAAAAAAAATTAAAAATCGAAAAAAAAAATTAACAAAAGTTGGTAAAAAATGATTTTCGACTCAAATATCTTTTAAAAACTTTGAGATAGTAGCTTCTTACTAATTTTTTTCATATAAGAGCTATTGTTTTCAACATTAGGACAAATTTTGAGAAAAATCGAATTGACAGTTTTTGTTCAAAAAATAAAAACCTTAAAAAAATGTATAAAAGTTGGTAAAAATTGATTTTCGACTCAAATATCTCTTCAAACATTTTAAATATTGGCTTCAAATTAATTTTATCTTATAAGAAATATTGTTTTCAACAGTAAACTTTAAAAAAAAAATTTTAAAATTCTAATTGCAGTTTTTTTTACAAAAAATAAAACTCAAAAAAAAAAAAAAACAATTCCAAAACTTGGTAAAAATTTACTTTCGACACAAAAAACTTTTCAAAAATTAAAAATATTGGCTTTAAACTTATTTTATTTCACAGAAAATATTGTTTTCGATATTCAGTAATTTTTATATAAAAATCCAACAGTCCGTTTTTTCATAAAAAATAAAATCTACAATAAATAGTACGCAAATTTGGTAAAAATTGATACGATTACATAAAGACAAACTTTCAAACAAGACAAATCGACAGATGGGATGGGAAGTTATCAGTGTGGGTCGCATCCCAACCTCTTTTTTTTTTTGTTTATCATTGAGTTTGAGGCTTTGGGTTTTGTCAGGTCGAGTTTTTCTATCGATGATGCTTCTCACTTATCTTAGGGTGTGCTCTATTAGCCGCCAATTGTTTTATTTACTCTAAATGATTGGCTCTAATATAGTAAACAATATTGGGAACTCCACAATTGTTAGTTATAATGATATCTCTCGGAATATGATTAATATTTTGTGTAGTCAGCGTAATGGTCTTCAGATCTGTTTTATAAATGCCCAGAGTTTATTTTTGAAAACCGACGAATTTAGGTATTTGTTCGCAGAGTCAAAAGTGGATGTTGAGTATGTGACTGAAACATGGTTTCGGCCGGAAATAAATGATTCTTTGTTTAGCTTGAGAAGTTTCAAATTATTTAGACGAGACAGAGTAGATAGAATTGTTGGTGGTGTTGCTATCGATGCACGCTGTGGCTTAAAACGGGAATTTGTATGTGAATCCTTATTTAGTGATGATATCAATTTCATCTTTATTAAAATCACTTGCAGAGACAACAAAAATATTGATACAACATCATTATTTATTAAGCTAGATGAGTTGGCTAATATATCGCCCTAAATTGTATTAGGAGGAGATTTTAATAGTTATCTGATCTTGAATCCTCACTTACTGATGATTTAAAGGCTCTAAATTTACACCCAGTGAATACATCTACTCCCACACACTTTACAAGGTAATCAAGTACCCTGCTTGACGTATTTTTCGTAAGCCACTTAAATAAAGTTCTTCACTTTGGCCAACTATCTGCGTCTTGTTTCTCACATCATGATCTGCTGCACCTAACTTTTGAGTGTGAACCTTTAAAAATAATTCAAATAATGCTATAACTGTGATGAATTGAATGCAAAATTTACATGTCTCACATCTTTTGAACATCATTTTAGCTCCATCACTTTAAATTTGGAAGCTGACAGCCTATAGGCTTTAGCTTTTCCAATGTGAATGAAGAAGATGTTTTTAAATTTTGCTTATCTATAAAATCTAATTCGGTGGGTTTTGATTTAATTCATCTAATATTTTTAATAGCGACCCTTCCATATACCTTAAAACCTCTTACTTATCCTTTAAATACTATTTTAACGGAAGCTTACGGATGTTATGGACCACCCAAAAAATTAACTCAATTAAAACAAGAATAATATTAGCTAAATCACTTTTCATTCCCTTTTTACTATACGGTTGTGAAATTTTTAGTAATTGTGATTTCAGGGACAAAAGGAAGCTTAATGTTGTTTATAACATTGTGGCAAGGTATGTCTTTGGTCTGTAGAGATATGAACATATTTCTTCATACTCGAAAATAATACATGGAGCCTCTCTCGAAAATGTATTTGCTTTAAGAATTTTATAAATGCTTCATAGTATTTTGCAAACAAAAAAAAAACACCATATCTTTATAGCAAAATTCAATTTCCTCGTTCAACTAGAAGTTATGATCTGACTCCATTGCGCTATTCTTACGTTGTTTCTAGTCGTCAATTATACGACTCAAATAGCTTTTCAAAAGTTAAAAATATTGTCTTCAAACTCTTTTTGTTCCACAGAAAATATTGTTTTCGATATTTAGTAGTTTTTTTTAGAAAAATCCAACAGTCTGTTTTTTCATTAAAAAATAAAATCTACAAAAAATAGTAGTATTTGGTAAAAATTAATATTCGGTTCGTGACATCTCTCAAATTAATTTCATTCATCCAAGTTGTAAAAAATTTTAAAAATGCTACTTTAATTGGTAATTATTGGTAAATTACAAAGAACAAATTACAACGCTTAAAACTGAGGAATTTATGGAGTAAAGCGATAGTTTCGTGTTCAACGTTTTGCATGACAATGTTTTAAAACGTTGTTATTTTGTCTTTGAAAATGTTTAATCTATCTTATGTTAACATGGCTGTTGAAAAATACAAATTTTGAAACAAGCATGAGCACACAGTTACATAATTGAACACTGAATATTGATTTAGTAGGCTTTAGAGTTTCAAAATAGCTTGCAAAATGCTGGTCATAAGAGAAAATGTTTTTTTTTTAAACTCAAACCAATCCTTTTTGGAAGTTTTTAAAAATGATGTCAATAGGAGAATCAAAACGTATGTATGTATGTATATGTGGGTCCTTTTCAATATAGATAGTTGTGTTTTTATCAAAAGACTTCATTTCCTTCTTGATTTCCCAACACAAGTCCATGATTTAGTTTGAGTTTTTACTTTTCAAGTTATACATACATACATATATGTACATAAGTCATTAAAATAATTAAATTCAAAAGAATTAATTTAAAAGTAAAATAAAATAACATTCAAAGCATCCTAAGATCAGGACTCATATAACAAAAAGACATTATTTGAAGCTAAATAATATTGCTTAAAAATAGGACAAAAAATATAAATATTGAAAAAAATTTGTCGAAAACGTAAAACCTTGATTAATCTTAATCAGAAAGCGAAGGTGATTTAAGAAATGTGTCAAAGCTAAAAACAATGTTACTAAAATATTTGTACAAATCTTGAGAAAAAAACAAACATTGGTTGTGTTTTTTGGATATTCAAAATGGAATAATTTAGAGAGAAAATTAAAAGATAATTAATTTACAATCAATGGAACCAATTAACTATTTCCAGTAATTTTTTGAGTAACTCGTCAATATTTTTATTTTATCATGTTGAATTTTAGCTGCTTATAATGCCTACAGTACATGGAACTTAAAGATAGTAGTATTCTTCATTGAAATCTTCTTATTAAATAAACAAATGAAATGCTTTAAATATAGCAATTTATTTAGTAAAGTGATTATTTATGAAAGTTAGCATTAATTAATCTTTAGGAAAAAAAAGCGAATATGACACAGCCGGATAGAAAAATGCGATATAAGCTTTCGTTTAAGGAGATTTCAATATACACACTTCAAACAAGCTAAAGTGAATCCAAAATTACTCAAAAAATTCTACAAAATCAATAAACTGCAAGCATTCTTGCTTTGAAGGTTAAAAATACTTTGGAACACAATGCTTTTGTCAAAATTCTAATATTTAAAATTCTGTTTTCAAAATGGTGTTTCCCCAAATTGTATAGGTTTAAATTTTTTTGTTTTTTTTTGCAAAATTTGTTAAAATGAAGCATGTCTTTTCAAGAGTATCTACTCCAACTTAGGCACTCTTAGCTTCTCCCTTAAAATTTACCTTGAAATTGAACAAAGTAGGAATACAATTATGTGTGGAGTGTAACTTAACATTTTATTACTGTATGGCAAATCTGCTGATGAGCTAGATAGAAGTTGAAATTGGAAAAAATTATTCGTGTTGTTGAGATTCCTAGTTTATGATAGGTTTTTTTTATTTTTATTCAAAAAAAAAGTTTTCTGAAAAATTTAAATCATCTTCTGGGTCCACCTTACTGAATCCCTTCCACTGAAAAACAGAGACTTTTTACTCAAATGCACTCTATTTTAAAACTTAAAATTCTTAAAAGATCGGTGAAAGCTCTCGTTAACTTCGCTTTCTGAAAAATTTAAATGTTCCACTAATTTTTCACAAAATTTTACTTTTCGTTGCAGTCCATATATCAAACCCAAACTAACATATACTGCAAATGTAAAACAACACTGTTTATCATTCTAATGTTTCATTCAAGTAAAACAATAAATATATTCTTTTTAAAGCATCCATTGTAACATTGTTAAATATGGCCACGGCTATCTGATCTGAATACATTCTTATTTGATAACTGTTCAAGATGTATAAAATCTAATAAAATAGATATAAATTTGGATTTCCCATGTTGGAAAAGTGCGATAACGTCATGTTATCCCATGACAATTTTATACAAATAGGCATTTTTATTTATTATATTGTATTTTTCCATTTTAACCAGACTACAAAATTTCAAATTACGACGATGTATGGCATTTTTTGAGAAATTTCTTTACAACAATTTCCAAAATATTCCCTTAAAACCGTTTGCTCTCTAGTTAATTTATTTAAAAAAAATAATTTCAGTGGAAGCCGCATTAAGAAATATATCGGGGCTATTGACCTGGCATTTTGACCAGATACAAAACGAACAAAAGAACATTTTTTCAATCAACAAGTCATATTATATTAAAGTTGATTCAATAAATCATAAGAATATCTTATTATCTATCCAATTGAAAAAAAAAATCAAAGCTTCGTACCAACACGTGTACCAACATACTTAGAGTAGGTTTATATTAATTTGACACTTACCTCGTAAATGCTAATCGATAAAGCTTAGCTAGTTTCTCTTCCAACATTGGAGTGTCCTTTGTGGAATAGAATCCTGAAATAACAGTTAACAACCAATAACGTCTGTCGGTCGTCGAGAAGTTCAATGGAAGTTCAAAGCCATTATCCGGAAAGCAATCTAAGCAGATAGGAATGTCGACTTCCTGTATATTTGAGTTAGTTTTAGTTCAACATCCCCAACCACAAAACCACATAGCACACACGAGAAGGTACATTTGAAATGAAAGAAAAAGCAATTATGAAATTGCTTTAGCATTTTTGTAAATTTCTAAAAAAGGACACGTTTATCCCTTGAATAAGCATGCCTTACATTGTGTCCTTCGACAAAGACTGTTGCCACAACTGTATTCGTTTTTACAATAACATCCTTGCCCTTACTGATGCCAGTGTGAATTTGTTTCACATAATCAGGTGGTCCATCGCCAGATCCTGTCCAAAAGAAATCATCTAAATGCACTTGCTCCTGCAGGTCGGGGTATTCGTCATCTTCATCTGGGGGAAAAAAGGGAAGATATCAAAAATTTTGATTTATTCCATTTATTGTTCAAATGCATTTGAGAAATTTAATATTATCGATAAATCATGATGTTGCCATCGTTTTTCCAAAATAAAAACAGAATATTGTGTTCCCTTCATTTTGTGTTTGTTTTTCATTTTCTATATCTGTACTCCTTCCTGTTCGTATCCTGTTTGATCAATTGAATGTGAATGGAAGGAAGGACTCTGTTACGTTACTCCACCTCTGTCTCTTGTAAATATTACTGCCACACGGTGGCGCATTATAATGCGATCCCATGATAACATTAATCCCCAGGCTTCGTCTATCCATTCCCATCAACATCAAAAAGGACATAAGCATACATAATTCGTGACACATGCTTACAAAATGTTTTATTGCACAAATATACACCGGGTATCTATAGACGGAGGGTTTTAATATTTATGAATAATGTTTTTAGTTCTTTTAGAGCGGATATGACGCATAATCATTTATGGAATATTATTTAAATAATTATTTAAAATCATTTGTTGGTGGCGTAGAGCACATTTTGATTATTAAAAAATTGTAATATGTATTTTTGTTTGTGGTCGGCGAATTATAACTCTAATGGAATTTTAATTTTATGAAATGGCTAGAGAATTTATGTAGGTCAGAGGAATTATTATTGGAGTACTTATAATCATTTATAAAAATAATGCTAATGCACATTTAATTATGCAAAATTTGTATTTATTTTGGTTAAATGTAATATAATAATTCTTATCGTTTAGTGATATTTTGGGAATCATAAATTAGAATAATAACCTAACCTTTCAGCAGGTTTTATGCAAAATGTACCTTCTAAAATATACGGTGAATAGCTCTAAGCGAGCACTTCTTCCAATGATTGTATGTGTTTTAATATGTTAAAGTTACAAAAGTAAGTATTTTTATGTGACTGTCCAAAATTTATTTGTTTTTGTATCCTAATTTGAATCTTGCTTAAGGCGCATTTAATAGGGTTATGTAATTTCAAGTGTATTTTAATCACTTGAATAAAACTAAAATTTAAAGTTTAAAGTAAGGGCAATAGACTTAACCGAATAAGTTATTCCAAATTTTGGGGATTATCTGAACGAACCATTAACACTGCATTAGTAAAAGTACACAATTTTTTTTTTATTGAAAAGTACACAAAACTCTTGCCATTGTTTAGAAATATAAAAGAAAAATTATGACGCACTGTTGCGTATACGTATTTTGGTTTTTAGTTGTATTTTATATTTTTCATTTTACCACATCTACCTTGAAGGGTAAAATAATGTTTTCTGGAATGGCTTGTAAACCGAAATACGCGACGGATTTATAAACTTCCCAAAGGAAGTTATTGTAATCGGCTTTTCAAAGTCCCTAGATTGGACGATCATAAAATGATATTACGTCCACAATTATTTTATGTAACAGAGAATAACGTTTTTCATATCTGTTATAATTTTGAGCCCAATCCAAGAAAGGGTTTTCTTAGAAAAAATAAAATCCTAGAAAAACACTACTAAATGTTGGTAATAATTGATTTTCTACTTAAGCCTCATTATTTTTTTTTATTTAACACACACAAATAGAATTTGCTCGCCTTCAGCAAGATTGAACCGAAGCCGACTAGGATATTGTTCTCTTCACTGATAAGTCCAGGTTTTGTCTACGCTCAACAGATGGACGTAAAACGAGTGTGGAGAAGATCAGGTGGAAGGTTCAATACGACAACAGTTGCCCAGAGGGAAAATTTCTGGCGAGGTTACGTCACGGCGGCGTGTCCAGGTATTTCCGTGCACGAAGTAATTGGGCTGTGCATAGTGAAATGATCGATGAACTCCAATTGTTACGAGTACATCACCAACATTTTTAGCAAATATGTGGCTCCTTTCGCACAATTTATTTGAACAAATTTCTTGCTGATTCAATACAATGTGAGACCTCACGTTGCCAGGTGCATTACGGACTACTCGGAAGAAATAGAAATCGATGTGATGGCTTGGTCTTCCATTATCCCGGACATGAATCCCATCGAATATATTTGGGATATGCTGAACAAAATGATAAGAAAGCTAAGATCTGGTCAGAAAGAGGAGTGAAATAATTCGGACGGTGCGATCGTAAAAAAACCTTATTCAAGGTATGATGATGTGAATTAAAGCTTTGATAGGTGCTAGGGGAGACAATACCCACTACTCAGTAAAGAAAAGATCATTTGTATGTTTTATTTAAAAGTTCTTGTAGTACCCGTGGTTGAGAGTTGAAAGTCACTAGGCCTTATTTCTTAACGGACTGTTGCGCCACCCAAATAATTAATAATTTAAAAGTTCTTCCCATTAATAATATTAAATGTTTATAAACAATACTGAATTTAAAAAAAAAATCTTTTTTACATAAAAGTTTGTGTCTTTCGGCTAAAAAACTGTCTCTCTAGACATGAAACATTAATATTGCAGCGGTATCCAACAATGTAAAGATTTGGTTAAGGTTCTATCTCATATCTTTTTCGTAGCTATAATTTGAATTCTTAAAAAAAAACCAGTAAAATTGTTTGTTGAAAACACATATGAATACTTCATTTGTTTCAAAACTTCGCAAAGGGTGTGTCTATTTATATTGAGTGGAAAGATAACTTAAGCAAAATAAAGTTATTGTGATTTAACCACATAAGGTTTATTTTAAACCATGTGTGTATTTCAAGTAAATAAGACATTCAGTTCTTAATTTTTTGTTCATAATGCATCAAAACATACATTTTTTTTAGGGTTCTTCGTAACGAGCTGATTTTCTTTTGTTTTTAAATTGGCTTGGTTCAAACATTTTCTACCAAAATGTGTTCACTGCATAATTTATGTTCACAAAATTGTCAATTTAGATTTTCGCTAAAATACAAGTTGTTTAAAATTCATTGATATTCTTTTGTATTGATTTCGATTTTTTTTAATTTTTTGGAATTTTTTGTTTGTTTAAATTGTTTGTCCCTTTGTTGACCGACGGTACTTTGAAGTACCACAATGTTTTACATGAACTCAAAACTATATAGCGGTAAATTTTGGTACTGTTGACCAACGGTACTTACAAGTACCATAATAATCTCTATACATTTTGGTGTTTGTGATTTTTTAATTATTTTAGTGAGTGTTATAACTGTTTCTTTAATAGATATTAAGACTTAGAAGAGAGTAGTTTTAGTTGATTTTTGCGTTTGAAGATCTTAGTTGTCTTGGTAGCTTTCGTATTTTGTTTTAAATTTATAAGCTTATCTGCATATCTAACTTTCTTAAAAACAATACATCAATTGAATTTATAAATATTTTTTATATATTTTCGACAAAAAGTAAAAGTGGACTGGTAAGTACCGTCGGGCTGTGGAGTGTGTTTGTAGTGTTTTGCAGTGATACAATTTTCATATAGGTATATCCAGATAAATTGAATTATGTCGGGTGTAAAGAATGTTTTATTCAACGATGATGAAATGTTGGCTATGGTTGAAGATTTGCCATCAGATAATAATGAAAACACTGATCTTGAAGATGATGATGAAGTGGATTTACTAACGATACGTTCAAGAATACGCGCTAGAGCCCAACTCAATATGGAACCTAATGAAGCTGTGCTTCAAGATCAGCTTGAAGACCTACCGGGTGAGGAAATTTCAGACAATCGTCCGGGATGTAGCCATTGGAAGAAAAATATACGCGAAGACGAAAAACATCGCCAATGGAAAGCTAAGGATAGTGTTTCACAAATTCCTGAATTCTCATTACCCGAGGGTCCTGTTCCTGGTCTGTTTGAAAGCTGCGTAACTACTACTGATTTTTTCGTCAGTTTTCTTGATATTGTTTATCAGTCCAATCTGTACGCCGTTCAGAAAAATAAGGCACTAGATTTGAAGAAAGGTGAACTACTGGCTTTCATTGGAATAAACTTCCTTATGGGATACCATAAACTACCAAGTTGGAGGCACTTCTGGAGTGAAAGTCAGGATTTGGGAGTTTCCTTAGTGGGCAAAGCGATGAGCCGTAATAGTTTGACGCTATTTTGAGCAATTTGCATGTAAACGATAACAGCTGTATACCAAAAGATAATAAAGATCGTCTTTTCAAACTTCGCCCATTGATTGAATACTTGAATGAAAAATTCGGAACTGCCTACCATGGAACAAGACAACTCTCTGTTGACGAGTCAATGATTCTTTTCAAGGGCAGAAGTTCCATGAAGTAATATAATCCAATGAAACCAGTAAAGAGGGGTTACAAGCTTTGGTGCCTGGCTGATCAATATGGATACATAAAAAAAATTTCCATTTACCAAGGAAAGGACGAAAAGCTGGAAAACAAATATGCAACGTATGGGCTCGGTGAAAGAGTTGTTCTGTCATTGACTGAAAAGGAGTGGGGAAAAGAGAAAATTATTTTCTTCGATGACTACTTTTCTTCAGTCAAACTGCTGGAAAAACTAAAAAATGAAAATACTCTAGCTTGTGGTACCATTCGTGCTAATAGAAGAGGCAACCCAACAAATTTGAGGGATGAAAGAAAAATGAAAAGGGGAGATTTCGACTACCGATCTTCGACAGATGGAATCAGTTTTTACAAATGGAAAGACACAAAAACAGAACTGTTGGCTTCAAATTATTATGGCAATGAGCTTACAACTGTTGCTAGAAGAGATAAATCAGGAGTGCAACACGAAGTCAGTTGTCCTACAGTTGTAAAAGACTATTACACATATATGGGTGTAGTGGACCATGCTGATCAACTTCGGGCTGCATATGGCCTAGACCGGAGGTCAAAAAAGTGGTGGCATCGGCTCTTTTGGGGAATGATCGAAATATGTTTTGTTAACTCCTTTATCGTTCACGGCCAAATGAATGAAAAAATATCTCTTCTGGAGTACAAAAGATGTGTCACCCTTGGACTTTTAACGCAAAAGGATTTACCTGTTGACAAACGGAGTCTGAGCAGAAAATCTAATAATGACGAGCCTGCGCAATGCACCAAAAAACGAAGGGGCAAAGGAGAATCCGTTTCAAAGGACGTGCGACTGGGAAACCTAGGTGTTCACTGGCCAAAATTTGTTGAAACACGGGGAAGATGCGAAGTCTGTAGCATAAACAAAATACAATCAAAGCCTCATTCAAAATGCAGTCATTGCAATATTTACCTTTGCTGCAATGATAAAAAAAATTGTTTTACTCTGTACCATGGAATTAATTTCAGAAAATAATGTGTGTGCATACATTCCATTTTATATTGAAATAGAAACGAAAATAAATTTTAATTTC
The DNA here is from genome assembly GCF_945859685.1 of Eupeodes corollae. NCBI lineage: Eukaryota > Metazoa > Arthropoda > Insecta > Diptera > Syrphidae > Eupeodes > Eupeodes corollae. The sequence goes on from NC_079147.1 coordinate 40,213,157, forward strand.
TAAATACTTTTTTTTCTGTACCCTACAGCCCAACGGTACTTTTGAGTACCACTATCATCTATGGTCCTTTGAGGGCCTTGGAAGAAAAAAAATGAGCTATACTTTTTAAGAAACCCTAAATTTAAAAACATATCGACAAAAAAATAATTTGTGTACCATTTTTAATAGCTTGGTCAACAAAGGGTTAAAAAAAACGTTCTCCAATGTTGAGATACATACGTAAATATTTAAAATTATTACATCAATAATGAAATTTTGCTAAATGAAGCAATATTGCCATTTTTGATAGCCTATTAAAATAAAATGTTATATCCCAAAATCAAAAATTTTTTCGTCTAATGTTCCTAATACGTTTCGCTATTTCTTTCATGAAATACCTAGTAGAACTATTAATTTTTGAAAGAACCATTAATTTGATTCCTATTAAGATTATATCTAAACAAATTACGAGTAGGTACATTTTATTTTGTTTTAAATGTCAAGGTATTTTGGTACAAAAAATAAGTTATTCAAAAATTTTACGCAATACATGATAAGAAAATAAAATGCCCCACTGCGTCGTATGACTTTGATCCTGTATCCAAAGAGTCTGTTAAAAAATAGAACTTTAATCTTAGATTTAAAAATATACCTGCAAAATAAGTTTGTCTTCAAAACCTTAAATTCCATTTGATTTTCTTTTGAAATTTTGTCTTTATAATAAAATTATTCATTTTTTGATTAATATTTTTGGTATGCACTTATTAAGAACATATCAACGTACACCTTACATTCGATTTTTGCAAAAAAAATGTTCGAAACATAGAATTTTGAAAGAAAAACAATATTTTTAAAATCGGTTAATTTGTTTCTAAGGAAATTAAAAAAAAACATGACGAGTTACCCTACTAGGGCAATACAAACAAATATTTTTTTCATTGAAAGAAGCCAAGTTAAGAAATCCAAATTTATACAAAATTAAACAATAATCTATTGGTTCGTCAATCTGATAAGAAACTTAATGTCCAGGTTTGAACTTAATCAACCAAACGGTTTGGGTTGTAGGGGCGAGGACAGGCGCATGGAACCAGGAGACCTACTTTTTTTCGACTTCTCTACCATCGCAATGTCATGTTTGACTAAAATCTCAAATTTACGAATGCAATTCTTGCCATACAGTTGTAAGGTGCCGCAAATAAATATAAAATATTATTCTGTTTCAATACAATTTTGTTTTAAAAACTTTTTTTAATTATTTAATGGAAAAATTACCTTCTACTTTCTACTAGAAAACTTAAACATTGTTTTAATATATTCCGCTTATATCTAGTGTTTATAAAAATAGGTTTGAAATGAGTTTAAGTTTTCTTATCTTAAATCTTTTGCCGAAAAGGTGTTATCTACAGAAAAATAAATCAGCAATATTCATGACATTTTTTTTTTTATTCATTTTTATTAATTTATTCTTAAACCTATCTTAAGGCTAGACAAAAATTCATAAAACTAGCCTAATTATCCATAACTTACAACTAACTTAGTGGTCCCATACGGACACTCTAAGTTAAACTATAACACTAACTACAAATGCCTTTCGGCCTTAAAATCTATTTACTTCAGTTTATATTTTATCTAATTTTGTATTTATTAGAAAATTTTGAAAAAAAAAACTTATATCAAGATCCTTTTTTATTTTTACTTAAAAACTACTTAAAATAAGGTCCCTAATATAAAACTTAAAGCTAACTTAAACTACCTATTCTACCTATAAACTACTTAAAACTAGAACAACCACAGCAGTAAAATCTAACGTGTATTGTTTTATAATTTATTGTCTTTTTTATGTCTTTTTTATGTTTTTTTAATTTTTTTTGTATATTCCATGTTTTTTTTTTATTTTTTTTTTTTGTATTTTTTTTTTATTGTTTTTTTTTCCATTTCTTTTTGTGCCACCATGCCTATTCTACTTAAAACGAAACCCTTAAACAAGTATGTGAGCCGGCCAAGGCTTAAAACCCCATCCGGACTACCCACTATCAAGTTCCGATTGAAGCCACCAAAACTGGTTCTCCTGCTTCAACCCTATCAGTTCGGTCCCGTTCGGACACAGCCCTACTGAACCGAAGGAGCTTTGCTCCGCCTTGTGGCGTGACGTCCCGACTGTATGGGAGTCGCCTATCCACGGTTCTTCGTCTGACGTGGTAGATTAACGGAACTTCCAATCTATCCTGTATCAGACCGCAATTGTCTAAAAAGAGGAATGCCTCTCTGGTGGAATGAACCCGCTCAAGCGTGCACTTTCAAAATACTCGTCGTTCGGATAGAACCACACAGGACAACCACAAACGATCATCAGCCGTATGAGGGCCATGTAGCAAATTACCTTCGAAAATTGTCGAAATATAAATACTGATCTAACCAAATACCGAATTACTTCACTACACTTTTGCTCGCTAATGGCTGCCCGTGAAGATCAACGATGACCATCTTGCGCCAATTCTTACATCCCTCGTGGCCCTAGCCAATGGAGTCCGGAACAGAATTATCTCCGACTTCTGGACATTTATTTTCAGTTTAAAGTCGTCGCAATATCGCTGAATCTTGTCGAAATCACGCTGCAAGAGAATTCTAATAACCTCAACCTTTCGGGCCGTTCTGTACGCAATTAGATCGTCGTCGTACGCAATTGCCTTTGTAAGACTACCTATCAGATCGCTGGTGTAAATGCTGAAGAGAATCGGTGAATTCACAGCTCCCTGTTGAAGACCATTTCTAATTGAGAATGTTGTGGTAGAAGTTACATTGCCACTTTTGACAACAAACTTTCTACCGTTAAGCATATCATAAAGTATATACAACAATGGATTGCTTATGCCAAACCTGCTCAGGTTACGGTGACAAAGACCTTTTCCAAATCACCAGAACAGCACCTGTGCATTGTTGTTTTGATTTATTCCATTGGATATCAGAAACGAGCTTAGACGCAGCATGAATTGTGTCATGACCCGCCTTGAACCCGAACTGTTTATCCGGAATTATTTTGTTGTCCGCAGCCCACTTAGTCAGAGCCCTATTAATGATCTTTTCGAAAACTTTGCTGATGCTCGGAAGAAGACTTATCGACCGAAGATTTGACGGGTTGCAGTTGTCCTTTCCCTTTTACGGGAGAGGATGAACCACAGCGGTCTTCCAATGCAGTGGATAATATGCATTATTCAGTGACTTATTGAAGAGCGTGGTGTAAATGTCAATTGCTTCCATCGGTAAATGTCTTAGTACGACGATGGATATACCATCGACACCTGCTGACTTTTTGTTTTTTATTGAATTGAAGATAAGCTGAAGCTCAACCTTCGTCACTAACAAGGGACTTGGTCCCGTTTGCTCGTTGATTATGGCATTTGCCAAGGAATCGTCATTGAACCGCATGAAACCACGGTTCTCAGATCGCCATTGTGTCATTTCATTATGAAGGTAAAAGTGATTAAGTACGGCTCTGTTTTCCAGGGCGTGGTTGGGGCGAATGCTAACATTCACCTTGTACACTTGCTGGAAAGCAGCTCCCACGGCCTCCACTTTTTCCTTCGGATCTTCAATTATGTAAAACTCATCGTCTAAGATGGCTTCCTCTGGATCTATTTGCGCTGTCATGAGTACGTCTAGGTTCTCTTCAGTTCTTTGGAGTTTAAGACACGGAAGGTCATTATCGTTTTTTTTCCTGAATATCTTGTTGATTTTGGGGAACATACCAGGGTCACTCGAATTAACTGACCGGATCTTGCGGTCCCAGTACTTGTTAATTGATAGCCTTTAGTTCTCCTTAATCAACAGATTGACATTTTTTATTGACGACTTCAGTGTCCTAACCTCCAAGTCGTGTGGGTCTGTAAGTCGTCTGTACAAGTTTTTGAGTCTTGTCAGTAAGCCACTCTTGTGCCTTCGCAGTGCGTCAATAGTCGCGTTTCTGTATGCGTCCATTTGGTCCCGTTCTTTGTACTTTGGTATTGTCCGTTCCATCGTTCATTTTATTGTGTCGTCCATCTGTTGTAAATGTTGGTCAATTTCTGTATTTGTCTGGTTTCTGTTGTTTGGTGGGGCTATGTCACTCGAACGAAGTTCTCTCGCTAAGGCGTTGGTGAAACGAGGCCAACGCATCTTACTGTAATTGTAAGAGTGCGTTGCAACGTATTCTTCCAATTCCACGCGTTCGTTCATAATCTGGATTACAGCAGCCAGTCCGCAGTGATCACTGTCGTACTCGACTGTCTGTAAGCAGTTTCGAGGGTGATTACCCACTCTGATTGGTCCGTATATCAGCAATAATGCGCCGAATATTCTTTCAAGTTGTCAATCGTCTCGGGTTTATTTTAGTGAACAAACGGCTTTACAAAATGTAGTCCAGCTGTGTTAAGCAGCACAATCTTGGAGGCCAGGGCACAGGCTGACTGAATATTGGAAGCAATGTGAGGTACGTAGCTCAAACCGCTCCAATATTTTGGAAATAAATGCCACGATTTCCAAACGTTGTTCAGGGGAAGTGACTATTCAAATTAGAGCTTGCAACAACAAACGAATTTATGAATATTTGTGTATTATGACAACTATTTAACATGGCTTGTTTTTATTCGTCATTACAGTTGTACAACAATGTGTAGTGTAGAAGTAAATTTTTAGGTTAAGATGCGTGCGAACATTTTATTTGTTAAAGTGTGGATTGGATGTGGATTGGGAATTGAGTTTGACATTTTGTTTTATTAAAATGTTCTTATTTTTTGCAATGAAAAAGCCAATTTCATTATATTAAGATTAACTTAAACTTTATTTTGTATTATTGTTTAAAATGTTTTCTATTATTTTATAATTTACTATTCATCCATTTGTCAGTCGTTGGTCTCTTTCATGTCAGTATTACTTAAGCCTATTCATTTGGTCAGTTTATATTTCTAAGCTCTTGGAAGTCTTTGTATTTTCGGAAATATGAAAAGAATTTCTTACTTTTGTATAATCCGAGCTACATAGAGCTACTGTGAATTATATAATTGCTACAAGTCTTCAAAAAAAGATAAATTGTACCTATTTTTATTACCTTGCTATGGGACTTTTGAAGAAGAAATATGGAATCTCGATTTATTCGAGAAAATATGCTTCAAGACAAGGTGTTATTTTCATCGGGGCGAAACGCATATATGAACACTTATGCTGGCTTATATTTATTTTCATTTTCATGATTTTAAATCATGTTTATTAAAACAAAATATTTTCTTGAATTTAAAAATGTACTGCATATCTGCTGCATACTTTTTGTTTTAGACATTTCTTCATGAATAACTACATGAAAAAATCCCCCAAGAGAAACATATTTCTTAAAATTCGTAAGGTCAATTGAATTTTAATACAAAAGTAAAAAATCCTTATCATTTGCTTTTAGGTCTTATAAATTAAGCTTCTCTAATTCAATTCTCAAGTTCATATCTATGTTATAGGTTGCAAGCAGTTCCGAAAAATAAAATCAAAGCATGTGATCTAAATTAAGCCTTCATGAATGTTGGAATTACAAATATTTATTTATAGTGTTTTTATTTAAATTATTGATTTGTTTTATCTAAATAAGTCCAATAAAATTGCATGTCACATGACATTGTTATTTAACTTATTTCTAAATAAAAAAAAATACAAATAGAAGCAAACAACATATAAAGAGATAGTATCTCTAGGCCAATAAAATATACTAGTATATCTATAAACATACACTCCAAATCATAATAATAGGATCACACTTTGTAAACGATAAAACTCGTCGGAAGAATCTTATTTCTATCAATTGTTTTAAAAATCAACCTCGTTGTTTCTGTCTGTCGTTTAAAACCTTTTTACTTGGTATTTAAAAATTAAAAAATTCTTCATTTGGTTGGACTCCATGGAATTCATGGATTTATTTCCTAACGATGCCTGATTCTATTCATATGACTTAGAATGTATATTTTTCCAATGTCAACATAGTTTTACTAACTTAATTTTTAAATTCATTTAAAAAAAAAAACAAAATTAATGAATGACATGTTGACATCGACAACTGCTCCGAATTTCCAAACCATATTTGCCGAATATACCTTTTCTTTTTATGTGAAGTAAACTAATACCCTACATAAGCTTCTTAACCTTCCTTATATGCAGCGCAAAATCGTTTCTCTGGCAATTGAGCGATTGTGTTTTCAACTTTTCACCCTGATGATGGGGTAATAGGGTTTCACCTCACTAACTATACCTAATATACCCAAGCCACCCACACAGCTTACCATTAACAACCTAAAGATTTCAACCCTTTTTAAGTAAAAAAAAAGAAAAATAACAAACTTTTATGTGTTCAAGCGAGAAAAAAGTATCAGCTTCATTATTAAGTTGGCATACTCATCACAATAGCTATAATATGACCCTATAAAGTACTCGAATAGAAACTAAGCCCTTTTTCACAAAAGAACTCTATATGAAGGTATCTACATAAATACATATAACTTTATTCAGTCGACCTTAAAATTTGGCGCAAAACCTGCAACAGACTTGAAAAATTGTAACATAAATTTGTTTGAAATAAATTTGACAGATGGAATGAAAGCAAATATAATTTAATATTCCAGTATCTGGACAATGACTGGAAATTTCATTCACCTACAAACTTCTCTTTCTCTCCCACTGCTCGCTGTCATTTACACACAAAACAACCTCAAAAATAAATGACAAATGATCGTGGTCACTCACGCATGTCAGCAGAGGTCAGGTGGACGTCAATTATATATTTTCATTTCAGTGACTTTTTTGTTTTCTTTTTGGGCCATAATCAAAATAATAATCACTCACTCCAAGGGCACTGTTTGTTGTATATGACAACGGGCTTCATACACTCATAAAGGCATTCCACAACGCGAGTAAACATACTTACCATGGTTAATCTGAATCATAGGTAATCCAATGTCAGAAGTTCCGAGAACTTTAGAAACTGCCACAGTAACCAGCAGAAGTTTGACGAAGAAATTAACATGACTCACTGATGTTGTAACTGTCATTGTTGCAAAAGAAATGCCATTTACAGTTTTCCGCAAATACCAAAAATTCCTTCTGTCTTATATGTCAAGTATGTCAAGTTTCCTGTCAAATAGTTTCAACGAGTTGTCTTGCTATTTGCTGTGCGAAGAGACTTCAAGTCAAGTTTTCAACGCCACCCGATGTTGCCGCCACCACCACCTCCACCGTTTCGCATAACACTTTGATTTTCCACTCTCCTATAACGGTAGCATGTCACAATTAACTCACTTAATTTCCACGAAACTTCTCGTGTATTCACTTGCAAAAACTGACGCTAAACAATAATTGCGAATTTGAAAAACTTAATCAGGAAATCAACAACAGAGACATTCACACAATTTTTCGGGGGAGGAGTATTCTACTCGTAACTGTAACTAAGTCATTGTGCGTGATTTGCTGTCAAAGTACGAACAAATAGAAGTTGGTTGGAATTGGAATCAAATTTGCACTCGGTCTAATGGAAAATGTAAGGCTTTTGAATAGCTCTTTGTGAAGCTATGGGTAGGTATTTACATATGAATATTTGTCAAAAGATATTTTCGAAATTTGTATTCGTTGCCGTATATTCCGCGTTATGTGAATCACATTCGAATGTGCTAGTCGAACTGAATTGGATTGATAGGTTTTGGAGTTTTGTTGTGCCAGTGGACATAGTATGGCAGTTACTATTAGCAACGTTCGTCAACGTTGTTGTAAAAGCGAGGGTTGCAAGGCATAGAACGGGGGCAGGCAGACAACGGTGCAGTAGCTATAGTAGCAGTCAGTCTCAGTTGATTTTAATTCAGGTGGAATTGAAAATGTAGCCAACTTCGGATTGTTTACATATGAACGAATTTGTTTAAATCGTTTCCGTAAACATTGACGACTCGCATTTGGCTTTCACAGTCAGACTAAAAGGGTGAAGGGCTTGATGGAGAGTTTCATGTGGATGGAGTTATTAGAGTTATGGACTTAGATATGGCTGCAAAGTTTTGGCCGTAAATCGGTATACATTCATACAGTAGGAAAAAAAGTCATTATAAGTAGCATCAACTTTTATGTTAATGAATAAGTTTGCATGTTACAAATTCTTTGCTTTATGGGGTGAGGTCTTTTGGAAGCAGATTCGAGACTACGAACGGTATATAATTATGGGCGATTTAATGAGAGATGGCCTGCGTATATTGTGTACAAAAATAAACTAATATAATTATGGAAAAATCATAATGGCATAGAGACATTTTTTGTGACCACCTGTAGTCAGAAATATGATTGAGAAATTGTTTAAAACATTTTTTTTGAGTTATTGGTAATCAATGAGCAGTTTGTTAAACTCAGTGAATAGATTAAAGGGGTAAGTATGTTCAAATATTTTGAAATGGATAATCCAGATTAGCCATTGCAGTGCAACTTAGATGAAACCATCTAGGGCAAATGTCGCGCCCAATATTTTTCAGGTTGTCATCTTTAATGTCACTTTCAAGCTCATCCAAACATTGCAGATTGTTTTGTCTGTTTTTTAATGAGTCTTTCTTGCTGCCGTTTTGCTATTGCTTTAATTTTGTCCTTCTTTTTCTTTGCTTTTTTCGCTTCAATTTTTCGCCATTCAGTAGATGAAACTGCAAAAAGTGCTTTTACGCCTTGCCTTAATTTGCTTTTTTTATTGAAAAAAGTTAACTTCGGATAAAACGTATAGGCAGATATGGAAGGTCTTGAAGTTGGCGTATTTTCGCTACCAGATGGTCTTGGAGATACAATTGCTGAAGTGCTCGGTGTAACCGTGGATTCCATCAAATTATCAATTTCCATAAGATGTTTTCCGGACAAAATTTCAAGGGTTTTACGCGAATTTTCTTGTTACGGGGTATTTGTCGGTACAGGCTCGGGTTCAATTGTGCTTAAGCTATCCGCTTCTGAAGTTTCTTTCTCTAGAATACCCTCTCCATTGAGATTATACACTCCAACGCTTAGGTCCCCTAATCCTCCAGGGATGCCTAAGGTATCTGGGTCGATGATTATATCCGCCGGTGAATCATTTTGTGCAATTTTTGATTTTGCAGTTTCAAAAACCTTCAAAACGATGTCAGCATCTACTCCAACATCTTGCAATTGCTTTTTGAGAGCCTTTACCACTCCTGAAGCATTATTGAGGGATGGAATATCTAAACGTTGGTCTTCGTCTGACAGTTGAGGAACTTGAGCAATTAACACGTTTTCAGTGTTGTTTTTAACACATTTTGTGAAGTCAAGTGCTTGCGGATTTAATGGAAATAATCCACATTTTCTAAAGCCGTTTTTAATAGTGTCCACCATGTTTTTATTCCTCATTATTGCTTCATTCAAAAGAGGACAGAAGTTTTGTTTGGTGAGTTGTTGTCCTAAATTTTTTGACTGCCAATCGCGGACTGTTATTTTCCAGTTTGATTTTAGTGGTTTAAGGACACTTACGTCGGCTGGTTGCATGATATGTGTGGTGTTGGGTGGTAACGCATACAAAATTATTCCATTCTGGCTGCAGAACTCACTGAGGTCTAAAGTCAAATGCGATTTGTGCCCATCTACAAACAATACAACGGGTAGCTCGACGCTGTTGGCAAGTAATCGTTTGTGGACACAGTTGGCAACATATTCAAAAAAGGTTTTGCTCCTCATCCATCCACTCTGGCTTCTTCCTAAAAACCAAGATTCTGGCATACTTTCGACGATATCTTTCGGTATGCGCAAATATGGAAGCACGACCATGGGCTCAAAAAAGGTTCCATCAGCAGAAAAAAACGATCAGCAGAGTTAGCGTTTCTTTTTCTTTTCGAGCTGAAATTTGGTATATATTTGTATAGCCTTTTGGAGCAATAACTTTGCCAGTTGTTGGACAGAGGCAAAAGCTACTCTCATCTCCATTTAAAATTCTTCTTGGGTCTTCCATAATTTGTGCTTGCCGAATGCTTTCCAGGTAATCTTCAAATTCTCTGAACCATTTTAAAATAGCCTCTTTTTTAACTACGGCTCTACCCTTATTGATGGTCTCCGCTTCTCGCAAAGATAAAGAGGGCTTCCTTTTAAAAAAGGCTAGCATCAATGCCTTGCCTGGACGATCGTTTTTGAACGGAGTTTTTCTCTTCGAGTCTTTTATAATTTTCTGGACCGTGTTTTATAAATCATCTATTTTTAAGGGAAAGCCACACTTGCACAAATCCGCGCACCATTGAGCTATTTTTTCCTCTCCGTCGGCTTTCAAATATGGTTCTGGGCCCATTTTTGTAACCCTTTCGCCAATTAGTCTCTTTCCCTCTAATCGGTCGTGCAAAGTTGAGCGGCATATGTTGGTGTTGTTCGTTCTTATATCATTTAAGGCTTGGGCTAAATTCTGTATTCATCCTATACAAAAATAAGGCTGGTAGGTTAGCTATTTAAATGAAAAAAAATACCTCTATCTTCATATAAAGTTAGCTGTTCGGACACTGAGGCAATTTTTTTAATTCCCCGACAAATACCGGACACTCTGTCCGGAAACTAAAATTATTCTTCAATTTTGGTTCCAGTATCTGGACACTGAAAACTGCGGCAGAAAATAAGTAAATTTACTTTTTTTTTCTTTGATTTATGTGTGGCCCAGTATTTGGAGACACAAATTCTAAAAAGAATCAGTTTTTGGTTTTTTAAGTGATGAAAACTTTTCCAATGAATAGCTGATTTTCGATTTAATAATTCGTAATTTATCAGTTAACTTTCAACTCTAACTTCCTTCAAATGCATGATTTTTATCAGAACAATGTTTTTAAAAACTAAAATTCTTAATGCTTTCTACAATCATTCTGTCATAAAAATTGAATAGATGATGATCACTTAACAAAAATCCAAAACAATTCTTTTTTCTGACCCAAATACAAAACAATACTTTTTTTAAATGATTAAGATTCGAATCTTGACTTTAATTTTTTTATCACATCAGGTTTTTTTAAATATGCCGATAAAAAATGGTTAAACCAACCAAAACCGGGGTTTCTAAGGCTAAGCTTAAAATCAAAATATCTCATAACAATACAGTATTGTGCAAATTAAGTGTAATAAGAAAATTTTTAATGAATTTGGTAGCAGGCCTTGATTTTTAAGTTTGTTTTTAACTTCCCATAGGAAGCTATTGTAATTTGTCCGATTTGTCAAATTGAAAATTTTGACATTTCTCGACGTTTCAAGGTCAATAAAGTCGAAATAAAAGATTTTTAGAAAGATGTCTGTGCGTGCGTGTGTACGTACGTTCGCGACGTTTTTTTCGTCGTCCATAGCTCAAGAACCAGAAGAGATATCGATTTCAAATAAATTTTGTTATACAAATAAAATGGCAGAAAGATGCAGACAGGGCGCTCAAGAAAATTGCGTGGGTGGTTCTTTTACCATAACAGTTTGAAAAAAGGTGAAAATTTTGGTTAACCCTAACTATCTTACGAACCAAAAACACTAGAGACTTGAATTAAGTTTTATATAATATATTGTAATGTGATACCAAAAATTTGATTTTATAAATCAAAAAGAACTGAAAAAAAAAAATGTTCACCTCCAAAATTTTACGACTAAAATATGATTTCATCTCCAAAACAATTTTGTGCAACGAAGAATAATGTTTTTGGCATCTGATAAAATTTGGAGAAAAATCGAATTGCTTGTTTTTTTATAAAAAATAAAAATCTGAACAAAATTAACAAAAGTTGGTAAAAATTGATTTTCGACTCAAACAGCCTTTCGAAAATTAAAAATATTGGCTTCAAACTTATTTGATTTCACAGAAAATATTGTTTTCGATATTCCGTAATTTTTATATAAAAATCCAACAGTCCGTTTTTTCATAAAAAATAAAATCTACAAAAAATAGTACGCAAATTTGGTAAAAATTGATACGAGTACATATAGACAAACTTTTAAGCAAGGCAAATCGAAAGACGGGACGGGAAGTTTTCAGTGTGGGTAGCATTCCAGCCTCTTTTAAATCTTTTAAAATACTCACCCTTATTTTGAGATTCGTTTTCGATCGAAAGTTATTCGAATTCGAGAAGATTTTATTTTGAGATTCGATCGATTCGAAAGTTTGCTGATTCAATCGAAAGTTCATTAAAAAAAAAAACTAAGTAAATTTTGACTTTCGAATGATTCGAACCAAATGTCATTTTTGTGTCGTTCAGATATTTTCTGGTGAATAGCTGAAGAAAGATGTAAGTTTTAACAATTTTTATACGATAATTAAACGAAATGTTATATTGACGAGTTTTTTTTTGTTATTTCATAAAGGGCACAGTCACATTCAAATTGGACAAATAGGGAACAAAAAGAAATCCTGATAAGGTTGATGGAGGAGAATCCGGAGGTAGCGAAGGGTTTTTCTGTAAACCGTATAGATGTTGACCGGTTTTAGAGAGATGCTGCCGTGAAGCTCAATAGCCATTGGCTAAAGACCGTTCTACGGTATGGACAAAGGAGTTCCCCCCTGTATCTCGATGGAAAGCTCATCCAAGACATATTTAAATGCCCGTTTATTGAGGCGAAAGTTCCTTACAAATCTACAAAACAAAATCAATTTAGTCACCAGGATGCAATAGAAAAATTTCACATCAATTTTATATGTAGGTACTTACTTAAAAATCGTCAAACTCAAACGGATTTGATGCGTCCATAATCCTTCTTCTAAGAACATGTTCTCGTTCTTCGCCATTAAAATTAAGAAACAAAACTATTGCCATTGTTTACTTTCTTCAAAATAAAAAAATCTACATCGATTTGAAGTTTATAAACTTTGATTGTTTTCATTTCAATTGAAAGTGTGACCATGTGTGACGAATATACATAACGTATTAAACGGTATAAACACAACATGAAAATTCAAACCGAAATGGTGACGTTAGTTGAAAAAATGTTTAATTTCATGTCTTGAATGTTTTTCTTTATCACTTTGTTAACTTTACTTTATTTTTCAATTCAGAAACTGTTAATCTGTGACAAACTCTGAATTAAAAATAAGACTCTTCGAAAATAAAAATTTAGTGTGGTCACACTAAATCAAATCAAAATGTCAAATCATTTAGAACAGCTGATCTCCAAAATACTGTTCATTTCGGTTCATTTTCTGTAATGAATATTTTTCATTCGAATCTCAAAATAAACAAAATTCATTCGAACGAATAAATCTAGTCACTCGAATCAACGTTTCGTTCGAATCTCAAAATAAGCATGACTGTTTAACGCCTCGAGCGAATGTTTGTGTGCCATAGTGCATTCATTACAGATGATAATTTTACACTGTTTCACCACGGATGATTGTTTTTTTATATTTTGCACACCGCGCCTGAGTTATTTTTAATATTTAGTGACAGTTTAAATACTGAATGAGCTGTTCTGCTTTCATCCAATAAATTTACCGCAATGCGAGAAGATGCAACAGCCAATGCGATACTATTACATTATAAATGGAATTATAAACATTCAATTCTTACAATTTTGACAACAATTTAGCAGGATAAGTCAGAATTTTAGTTTCTGTTTTTTTTTTTTTGTAAATGGATTCAAAGTCTCTTTCCAATTTATTATTCACAAAAAACAAAACAGTTTATCTTCCTAAGCAGTCATAAGGCTCTGCTAGGAATCTGAAATGTTTGTTGGCTTTTTTCTCAAATATTTTTGAAAAAATGATTTTCTACTTCATTTTTTATTCTACTTCCTAGATTACTTTCCAATTTGAGATAGACAATTTTCTGGAGTTTTTTTTTTCCAAAGAGTACCCAAAGTAACTTTTGACGAATTCTAAATCTTCGCCCTATCATTTCGTCACAACAACATTTTTTTGAATTTTCAATCAGTTCCCAGAACACCATCTATTGACAAATAGTTGAACAATATTCTTTTTCTTCTCCTTAAAGTTTCCATAACAATATCTGCGCAGGTACAGTTTCGAGTATTACTTCCCGTAAAAGCTCAAGACGGTGAGTTCTGGGAAAAGCGCTTAGCAATCTCAAGTGCACTTCAACTTCACAGTGGCATGGTGTTAAACGTTGTCCGATAATAATCATTATTTATGTCCATGCATATAACCTTTAAAGATACTTCTGATGTTTACAGATAGTATTATTTTTTAAAGTAGTCAAGGTAAGTTCCCAAAAATATTTCATCTAAACGACAATGACATTCGACTACTTTAAACTCAATACAAAGACTTCAGGTTAGTTAAGTTTCTCTCCCCCACCCCCATCATTTTAAATAAAATCCGGCGTTAATAGTGAGCAAAAAAAGATGCTCTTTAGAAAATCGTTTTAATCTCTTAGGAGACACTCCATTCAACGCAATTCCAAAACTCATATAAAAGTATACCTACCTAAACCTATTCAATGTAGGTATAGTATCTTTAGGTTAGAGAGATATGTGAGCTCTGTGGGGTTAATGTTGATTGTAAGCTTTAAGTGCGTATAAAGGTTCCTCTGCTCCGACGACCTCCTATTTTACATCATATGACATCAGCTTTCGCCTCGTATATTGAAGAATTTTGACAATAACAGGAGGCCCCCGAAACAGCAGCAATAACAACAACAACTTTAACAAAAAGTGTGTACAAGCAGATACGCAAGCAAACATTGCCATTTATCCCTTAAATATTCGTTTCGTTAAATGAATTGTAAACAAGATTAAAAAACAAATTATACAGTTCGTTTTTCCAAAGAAATAAGTCAAGTTGTCAAAAGAGTATTGGCAGGGGGGGAGGGTTGTGTTTGGAAGTGGGGTATTTTTCTTCTGCTGTGAAAGGGTTTCAGGGATGTTATATGAGGGGGTTGAGTATGAAGTAAATTTATTTGTATATCGAAACGGATGAAAAGGGGGTCAGGACAACGAGCGACGAAGACTACGACGCACAGTGAAAGTACCTACCTATAACAATTTCCAATGATTGGTATTGAATTTGTACGATTAGGGCTTGAGCTACGGTTTGTGTACATTTAGATTTTCTAGCTTAATAAAAGGTTGATTTTTTTGTGTCGATTTCTTTTATTAACTTTCCTAATATGGTTACAAATTAGATAGCTTCGAGCCAAAGAGCTGTAAATAAGCCTTAAATAATTTAAGAAAGGGTATTGATAGTTGGAAGTGATTTCCTTTTTATATGTAATCATTTTAATAAACAAATATACTTAAAGAAAATGTTCGTTCTATCAGCTAGGTTCTACGTTTTACTTTTACTCGAAAGGAAATTGAATATAAAATATATATAAATGTATTGCTTTGCGTTAGCCTTGCTTAAAATTAGAAACGCCTCGATCGTAGTTCAAGGATGGTTAAAAAAAAAACGCTAATAATACACACAAAATAGCTGAAGTACTTCGCAGGGATCCGATAGCAGAACGACAATGCCTTAGCGTTAGCTGCATCGGAAATATCAGAAACTTTCTTTAAAGGAGAAGAACCGAATAATACGACTCCAACTTGCAACAACTCTAAAAAGAGCGCAATGCCAAAGATTTTAGGTGCACAGGATACTTATTTTAGACAAATGTACACAAGTAGTGACTTGAGGCGCTAGATAGAACTTTGAATGACCTTCGTGATAACCAAGAAATGTTTGATGTAGCTATGATTTTGTTGTCAGTGATTTTTACAGACTTATCCACTTTTGTACAATCAACTGCAGGTTATGCGGGATACGATTGACCGCATTTTAAAGCCTTATTTTTAAAATAATGAAATCGCTTACATATCAAAATCTTGCGAATTCAAAATCTCGCATAATAATAGCCCGCAGAGTTAAAATCTGGCAAACTAAAATCTCGAAATTTATAATCTCGCTTTGAAATGAAATATTTGACATACAGAGTAATTTAAAAGGAACGCTATAAAAGTTTTGACATTTGTCTTTAGTAAGGTTTGCCATTTTATGATGGAAAGAAATACGCCAACAACTAGTCGCAATTATTAAAATTTACTACCGAAATTCGGAGTCAGTGTTAAGAGTCAACGTTAAGAGCGCTTCATCCAATTTACGGTCGTTATAATCGTCCTAGCAAATCAAAAATTAAGCGTCTTGTAAAAAAATTTGAATCCTCAGTCACAAAATTTTCCCGTGCCAGTGAGAAGTGCCTGTAATGTCAAGAATATTGCTGCCCCTTAGGCTTCAGTTGCAGAAACCATAAATGTGTCTTTCATACGTGCGTCGTTCTCAAGCATTGGGTATCTGTGACGTCGTTGTTGTGGCAAATTTTGCGGAAAGATCTTGGCCTACATCCTTACAAGATTGAATTGACGCAACAACTGAAGCCGCTTGACCACCAGAACCGTCGTATGTACGTGAATTGGGCTAAGCAACAACTTAAAGATGATTCGGATTTTCACCGAATAATCATCTTCAGGGATGGGGCTCATTTCTGGCTAATGGCTTCGTCAATAATATCCATGAGTCATCATTCCATTACGAAAAAAGCTAGGATGCGACCCACACTGATAACTTCCCATCCGGTCTGCCTATTTGTCTTCCTTAAAGGTTTGTATTTTTTCGTGTTGGGTTTGAAAAGTTTTTTGTTGAATTATTCTTACAAATTTTAAAATTACCAACAATATTTTTCATATAAAGAAATAATAAAATATAAAATATTGCTGCTAAATTCAGTTTTTCTACGGACTAACTCATTTTTCTTTTGAGAAGATCCTACAATTTTTATCTGCCCATAATTGTGTAAGTAGATTCATAGTTTCGCGTTCGATTTGAAGCCTTAGAACCCTAGACATATGAGTAAACGATGACTTTTGGGAGTATCTTTATATCAGTGGCTTAAAT
Organism: Eupeodes corollae; assembly: GCF_945859685.1. NCBI lineage: Eukaryota > Metazoa > Arthropoda > Insecta > Diptera > Syrphidae > Eupeodes > Eupeodes corollae. The sequence continues at coordinate 40,229,991 of NC_079147.1, forward strand.
AAATTTGTAGTTTTTTTCTAAAAGATATGTAATCGGTCAGCAGACAGAATTCTGAAAACAATTTCACTTGATTTTTAATTTCAATTGCATTCCACTCGATCTCTTTTCAAAAACTATTTATGCTAAAAATATTTTATTCAAGTTCTTAACTGATACAATATTTTGAAAGGGAAAGTGTTCAGATTTTTTCAAATCTGATTCAATTTTGGTATGATATATTTTTAGGTGGTTAAGTTCAGAAAATTCTAATAAACACTTAACGAAATTAATATTGTAAAATAACTACTGGTATATATGTATATCTTGATAGAGAAGTATTCATTTAATAATTTTCCTACCGAAACTAGGAATAAGAAAATGTGTTTAATAAAATTCATTAATAATTGAGTTGACAAAACTGGATACAGAAGTTCTTAATGATATTGACAAGATAATTTGTGGACAATATTTTCAAGCAATAATCAATACCTTGCCTACACATTACACAATATGATATTTATATACAGCAACGATTTTGTTAGTATTTTAGCTTTTGATGAATCATTTAAACAATGTATATAACTATTCTGCATAAACTTAAAAAAATGTTTCGATACCGGGACTTGTACACTCCGTACAAAAATATTAAATTTAATTATTATTAAAATTTCGGTACCAAATAAAATTTTTTCTGCAAGTAACTAATCGCATTTAGCAATTTTTTATTTCAAGTTTATTTTAAACCCAAATCACAAGCATATTAATTTATTAAATTCCAAAGCTATAGTCCCAATGTCAATAAAATATATGTTTGTACATATCGATGATTTACAAATAAATATAATACACTAAATCATACAGTTTCTAGGAATACTCTAACATACTCGTAAAATTCAAACAATGCGTGGATATGAATCAAGTTTCAGGATGATACTCTTTGTTTTTTATATTATTTATTGAATGATAATAACAATATAGATTTCCCAATAAATAGTGCTTCAGTAGTTCAAAGAATATTTTTGTTTTATGTTCAATTCTGCGAATTGAACAATGCTCGTAGAACAAATTATTAGGATTACGAAAACCTAGAGGTATATAATTCAAATTTATAGGTTAAGAAAAAAGATATATGGGATTTATTGTTCGTTGCATTTATTTGTAGGGTTTTTCTGTTTTTTGAATTTTAAACCAATTTTTTATTGAACTGATAAATAATATAAATAATGAAAGGATGTAAAAAACGAATACATGAGGATATATTTTTTTAATTGATTAAATACAATTTTCAACTAAATCATATAAAGTTGTGCGAAAATAATATACTGTAACGAATTTTTGAGATATATAATATATCTATGTATTATTATTATGTAATAGACGCAGTAATTTTGAAACACACTTGTGTTAGTACAAAATACCAAAAAAACACACAATTTCACAATTTCCTGTTGTTTAATATCCATTTTTTGAAATTTGCCCAAAAACCTGAGTAAGTTTATCAAAATCTTTGAAAGAATTTTGAGGACATTTCCGAAAGAAATAAAACCTTTAAAAAGCAGGTAAAAGTGCTAAATAAATTTAATTACGAAAATTATCATTATAACGTGTTTATTCAAAATAATTAATGCAACTTTAGATTCCTAAACTTTTGGCAGTATCAATTTGTGTTGTTTTTTATTTACTATTAGTTTGTTGTTTTGGTCTTTGAGTGCGATTTATTTATTTTGTTTCAGAAAGTTTAACAATAATTAATGTAACATACTTGTGTTCTTGTGTAGTATTTTGTATGAACAAGTCAAAAGAGTATTGGAAGGATTCGACCTTAAGATCTCTTCATAAATAGCCATGTTTAAAACAAAATTGTGTGCTTATACAAACCTGGTACGCGTCTGCTCATTGCTCTTTAGTTCTTATAAGTCTTCTAATTTTACACAAATAACGTTAGATCATCACATAAGCATGCTGTGATATCGGAGAAACTTTGATTTGTGAAAACGCTGGTCATACCATTTGAAATTCCAATAATGGAGAAATTTAAGGTTCTTTTTGTACTTATTTAGTGTTCTTGTTTCCGGTTGAGTAATTCTGTATTTCTCAAAACCGTTGGGCTATTAGGTTTTTGTCTAGCTGTAAGCAATACACCTTACTTTTTTAATTTAGAAAAAGTAGTGTTCGGCATTAAAAGAAATTGTAGTTTACGATTTAACATTCAAAATAAAGTTAAAAACCTCAAAGTTAAGTTAAGTTTATTTCATCAAACAAAGTTAAAGTTTTTTAATGATTTATTAATAAAAAAACAGCCGATTTCTAAGTAACGTTTCGGAACATTGAAGTTATTTATTTTGCATGGCCACCACTGGCACGCTTGCAAAAGTCCGGACGCTGAATCCAATTTTGACGGTTTTCAAGCATAAATCGACCGATACTGCTGCAATTCCACGTTCGATATTCGTACGAAGTTATTGGCATAGACCATAGACTTGACGAAGCCCTACAGGAAATAGTGTAACTGCCAGCGTCAAATCGCACGACCGAGTTGGCCAAGCGACTGGACCATTTCGTGAGATAACACGTTTTCCAGACTTGGTTTCCAATAAATCGATTGTGACTTTCGCTGGCTAGTGGCGCTGTCCTTTTGGAACCACTTGTCCCTCCAAATACACATCATCCAATTGGTTCCAAAAATATTCGGTTATCATTGAACGGTAGCGTTCCCCATTACTCTGCCTGTCTTGATCATCACGGAAGTAGTGCGGCCCAATGACACTGCAGTCCGCAGTGGCGCTGCAGTCCTGTGTGAACTACGGCCTCAATGAACAAACTTCTCCATCTAGCTCGGTCCCTAGCTAGATGTCTCCAATTTTAAGCTCCAAGTTGGGTGAGGTGACCTTTCACTTGTGCGTGCCACCTGATCCGTGGTCTTCCTATACTGACTTTCCGGGCCGGAGTATTGATTTCCATGCGCTCTACGTGACCCAGCCATCTTAGTCGTGGGCCTTTTACCCTTCTGGCTAAGTCTACGTTGCTGAACAGCCCCTACAGCTCGTCATTCCATCTTCTACTACACTCCCCTTCGATGCATACGGGACCGCAGATCACACGAAGAACTTTTCTCTCGAAAGGACCCAAGGTGCTTTCATCCACTTTTGTCATAGTCCATGCTTCTGCACCGTATAGCAGGACGGCTATGATAAGGGTCTTATATATAGCGACACTTTCGTCCCTCGAGAGAGGGAAACAGCGGTTAGCAAGAGTCATTCTTCGTTTGATCTCACCGCTGGCTGGTTCTGCGTTTATTGCGGAGCCAAGGTAGATGAAGTCCTTGACTTCTTCCCATTATGTCAATGTCATCAGCATATGCATGTTATTCTTTTGAAAGTGCCTCTAGTGTTGACGTGTTTGCTCTGCACTATTCATTAAGCACAATGTTAAAAAAATCACATGACAGCGCATCACCTTCTCTAAAACCGTTTTTAACATCGAAAGGTTCCGTTAAGTTGTTTCCAAACTTTATGGAGCAGCGTGAATTCTCCATGGTCATTCTGCACAAACGGACGAGTTTGGCAGCGATGCCAAAACTAGACATGGCATGGCTCAATACAGCTCGTCCTCTAGATGCTGTCATATGCGGCCTTGGAATCGATGAAAAGATGGTGGGTGTCGATTTGGTGTTCTTGGGTTTTTTCAGGATCTGCCGTAATGTGAATATTTGATCAACTGTGGACTTTCCTGGTCTAAAACCACACTGATAAGGACCTATCAGGTTGTTGACGGTGGGTTTTAGACGTTCACATATTATGGAAGAGAAAATTTTATAGGCGATGTTAAGTAGACTGATTCCTCTATAATTGGTACAGTTTATAGGGTCTCCTCTTTTCAGGATGGGGCAAATAATACTCAGGTTCCATTCATCGGGCATGCTTTCTTCGGACCATATCGTACAGGTAAGTTGATGCATGCTCCTATGCAACTTATCTCCAGCTGCTTTAAAGACTTCAGCTTACATATGGCAATCTTTACTTCGTCTAAGTCGGGAGGAGGGGATTGTTGGCTTTCGTCGTCTATGTTAAATGGATCATCCGGCCTGACAGCAAAATTCGGTTCGTCCGTCGTCGCCGTTATACAATCTGCAGAAGTGGTCCTTCCATATCCTCAGCACTGACTGCGGTTCCACTATGATAATTCCACTTCCGTCTTTGCAGCCTTCGGTTCTAGGTTTATGTTCCTGTGAATTTCGTTTCAACTGTTCATAAAACTTTCGAACTTGTTTGGCTGCATTCGCCTGCCGACATTCCTAATCAAACTAGGGGTTCCTTGTTAGTGGTTTCTTGAAACCCACCACGACACAGGCGGCTTCTCTGATTGAATCTTGGAAATGTTGCTACTTGTTTTCGATACATTGTGTTTGCGGCAGAGAACTTCGAGAGAGGTTACTTGTAACTTGTTCGGAAAAGGATTTGAGGATCTCTTGCAATTGTAGCCGTTCGACATTATACCTTCTACCAGCAACTCCCTGTTTTACTTTGGGTCTGGGAACCCAAAGTGCTACCTTGGCTACAACGAGGTAGTGGTCCGAGTGGATGTTAGCTCCTCTGAAAGTTTGGACATTCATGATGCTGGAAGCGTGTCTGTCGTCGATTGCAATATGGTTAATCTGGTTGACGGTAGATTGATCTGGAGAATTTGAAGTTCCTATGTGGGTGTTGAGGTGTGGAAAACGCGTAATGGATACCATGACGTTTTGCCCCGCATCAAAATCTATGAGCCTGAATACGTTGTCGGAAGTGTTGTCGTGCAGGCTGTTTTTCCCGATTATTCCACCAAAGATGTCTTCCATTCGTAGCTTGGCATTAAAATCGCCCATTAAATTAGCCTTGAAACGGATGATCATGATTCGCTCGTTGATAGACCCCCTTAAGATCGTGCTAACAATACTGAGATTCCATTCTTTGGGCATGCTTATGGCTGACTAATATTGTATGTTTTATTTATTGATGAAGACATTTAGCAAGAAATGACTTTCATTATGCTGAAGATGATTTTTCGATGAAAATCCGCTCTTGGTAGTCAAATGGCTTCAGTTCTTGCGTCAGTTTAACTCTGTTAGGAACTAGGCCAAGATCGTTTCACCAAATTCGCCACAACGACGTCACAGAGATGCCTAACGCTTGAGAACAACGTGTGAGAGACACATTTGGACTTTCTGCAACTGAAGCCTTTATTGTATTATGCCTGTGGATTCAAATTTTTCCACTAGAAGCTCAATTTTTCTTCTGCTCTTAACGTTGAGTCCACTGACTCCGAATTTCGGAAGTAAATTTTAATGAGTTCGACTAGTTGTTGGTTCGTATATCCTTCCGTCATGAAATGGCAAACCTTACTGAAGAGAATTTATGTTTTTATTTTTTATCAAAAAAAAAACTGTTAATTCGACCTTTCCGAAAGTTTTACTGACTATTTAAAACTATATTTTTAATAAGGTGAAATTAGATTTATGCCAATGTTTTAAGTTTTGAATAAAGATATTTTAGTCTAAAATCATTTCAAGTTGAAGTCGGTATTCACTTTTTGAAGTCGATATCTCCACTGGCTCTTGCGATATGGGCGACGAAAAAAGCTTCTCAAACGTATGGATGTACGAACGTAGTAAATTTCAAGGTTTTATTAGTGTTTAGTGAGACGGATGTATTGCACTTAAATAATTTGTTTGACTAGGATTAGAACCTTTGTTGTTTTTTTATTTCTTCTAATAAACAAGTTTAAGGTAAGTATTTTTAACCTTTGGAAACAAGGCAAAATGTCATCGCAAAAAGATTAAATAACTAGACCGGCTACGAAGTACTAAAGATGTTCGATGAATTTCACTATTAAAATAGCTGCTAAAATAATATTAATATAATGTTGAGGTCACCAAAATATTTTCACTGGCAAATATGTCAAAATATTGTTGACACTCAATAAGGGAGGTACTTTCCCAGTGATCTTTTTTTCTGAAAAAGATATTCTGGAGTTAATAAAACACTTGTATTAAAATAAAGCTATTCAAAACTCTGCCTAAACACACAAAAACGATAAAATCATTCTACTTTACAATATAATAACGCAGTCTTTAAAAATATGCTTATCAAAATTCCCACGCTTAATAAAGACAATTGGAGATAAAATTCTATAAATAGAAGATTTACACATTTTTGTATCGCAACTTTTCGGCACTTAAAAATAAATCACTCCCAGTTTTTCCACACGTTTTATACCCTAAGACTTACAAAAAAAATATTTTCAGAAGTTTCCCATAAAATCCAACCTCAGATACTTTTAAAATTTTCAGTCTGCTTGTACACATTTTTTTTGAGGGAACCCATTAAAAATTTAAACAGACATATTTTCCAACCACCTCTTTAAAAATAAAATCCTTAACAAAGTTAAAATAAATGAAAATAAAAAAATAAACATTTGCATTATTTTTCATAAATTTAGGTTATTTCTTCAAATCTTTTCGTTCAAAAAAAAGTAGCCACTTCACTCCTTCCTCACTTTTTTTTTTAAGGATCTTTGTCAACCTCTGAAAATACAAAAACAAAAAATCCGCAAATAACCCGCAAGGCTCTAGAAACGCAAACGCGAAAAACTGCGAAGAAGAAAAAAAAAGTAAATTATATCACATTAACCATGGTAAATATATTACAGGATGTTATTTTGTCTTCCTAAGAAAATAAAACAGGATTTACTCAGGACAACGATATTTAAATAAAATAATTTATTTTTTTTCCTTTCGGATTTTGATAAGAACGATGTGGTTGTTATTAAGGATTTTTGCTTGTCTATATTTATGTAAAGGTTGGCGGTTGGTGGTGTGAAAATGGTAAGGGAGAGGGCTAGGTGTCTGAGGTTAAAGTTGGAAGAACTTTGTCCTTACAGCCATCCCACCATCGAACCGTAAACGTATCCTTATGCATTGCATATTATTAGGATAAGACCGGAAACGCGTTATTATTATTTATTTAAAGTTGCAGGATGGGAGATTAGGTGAGATTTTGGCGTGACCTTATAATTAGAAAAACGTGCTTCTTTTGGCGAGTGAATGGGGACCTTTTTTGGTAAGAGGAAGAACTGAATGATTATCATGCGATTTTGTGGATTTTAAGTTTTTAAGAATTCCGGCTTGTTTTAAATTAAAAGCTGTGATGGTTTTTCTTAAAATCTAAATACACTTTTTAATTTATAAAAATATACATTTTATTCTTTTGAAGTATTAATTTGATGTACACTTAAGATGAGATAATTTTCTTGAGAAACTAAGTTGAACAAAGTACGTATACTTCGCTATTCGAAAGTTCTTAGTTTCCCACCGGATATCTGTTAAAAACCATAAATATGAATATTAAAGAAGAATCAAAATAGTTTTAAGATGTACAAAAAAGTTTGATTAAGTTGACTACAACCGTGTAATTTTAATTTTTCTGAAAGCCATAGTAGAAAAGTAAAATTATAACCACCATAAATTTCAAGGAAAAAGTAAACAAGAATAATGGACTCCTCGTATACTTCCAGGAGCTACATCAAATTAAAATGGAATTAAACTTAAAATGAGCTAAAAATAAAAACGTAAAGTAGGTAGGTATACATACTTGACTGATAAAGTTTTTTAAATACTGAAATACTCAGAATTCAAATAAAAAATCAAATTTTTAAATAAAGAGTTAGGGTTTGAATATGTTTTTTTTTTTTAAATTTATTGTGGTTTCATTAAAACTTTTGAGGTGAAGAGGTATTTTCTGGGTTTCAATAAGGATTAGTCTAGTCTCTTTTGGAATGAAGAAGAGCTTAAAAACTTAGTTAATAACTTAATAAATGCTTATTTTTTTGTAAAAGTTCTTAAACTGTAATCTTTCGAAACATTTAGTATTTAAGTTTGATGATATTGAGGTGTAAGTGAATAATATAAACTAAATTATAAGTGCTGTTTTAATATGTTACTATACATTACTTTATGTTTTGTAAAAAAAAACAATTCTAAGCTAATTTTTTAAAAGCCTAAACCGAGGGTTTTTTGCTTTTGTGCCAATTACTAATAATACTTATCCTGCTTTGATGCCAAAAGTGTTAATAATATCATAAAGACTGCGTAAGCTTTTTTTTCAATTCTTTCAATTAACTGGTCTCTTGACCAGCAACTATATCTCAATGTAAATTCTAAGAAGTTCTGATCCAATGTACGTCAGCTTGGAGGATGCCACCGAGGTATAAGGGCTTATCGCGAAACTCAGACTCTAACAGCTCATTTTAAAATCTCTTTTTTTCGGCTGAGGTGAACTTTCATAACTTTGCGATCCAAAATATGAGTGTTTTTGATTTGGACGCACCAATATCTTTTAACGAAATGCAACTTACTATCATGCAAATGAAAAAAACTGCAAAGCTTTGTGAAGTGAAACGTTCCAGTTGAATTTTTCGAAAACAGAAACGAACAACTTAAAATTTGTATTTTGCTTTACTTCAAACGTGTTTTTAATAAAGCCATAATTTTTGCAATATGGAAAACCGAACTAACTTTAGAACAATAGAGGGAATTATATTCTCAACTCACTAAGAAAGATATTTCCTGCGATACTCTATGAAAGACTTTCTAACTGTATTGAACGTTCAGAGCATATTTCAAACTGGTTTCCGATTTGGATTTTCTTCAGTGGATCATATTTTATATTCGAAAAGCATTCGAAGTGGATTTCAAAGAACCATTTGACACGGTGAACAGACAGACAACTATAGGTGTATCCCTAAAGTTTTATGTACTCTATTTCAATCTCCTCAAGACATCAAGCGCGGCATAACCTAATGGGTCCAGTTTATCAGCATGGTTCGCAACATCTGCAGGCGTTTAACATAGTTGCAATTTGAGTCCTTTACTTTTGTGCTTTTCATGGATAATATTTGTGATATTCTTTCTGAAATCTTTGTGAAAATCTTATTAAGTTGTCTTTGTACGTGGATGACCTTGTTTTTCTGTCTGACAACCCGTTTTCACTTTAACTTCAAATAAATTGACTCCAGTCGTCAAAGGAGAAGAAAACCGGAGTCTTGGATATAAATGAATCTCAACTGTACGGAATTTCAAATATTTAGGAGTGCTGTTAACCTACAACTTAAACTTAGGCAGACATGTTAAGGAAATAAGTAAGGAAACTGTATTAACTAGCACTCAATATGATGTTGGAAAATTGTTTGCAAACTAAAGTTTTTACCACTGGACCAAATACAAAGTATTTAATGCAACAGTCAACACCTGCATGTGTCATGGGGTACAAGGTTTTGGAGTTCTTAAGGAGTTTGAAACTGTTCGAATATTTTTCTTCCAACGGATTTTTAGATTTGCAAGACGATGGAAAATGAGAAATTTCAAAGTTTGTTCATATTACTTCATCAGGTTATAAATTGATCATTTTAGAGAATGGAACCAGCTGACTTTATCGCACGATCTTACACTCTCGGTAATACAAGAAACTTAAAACGATCTAACCATTATTTTTGATCCCCTTTTTGCTAAAGTTGACCTAAAATTCCAGAAGTAAAGTACACTATGCAGGAACGTCAATGATAAATTTGTTACTGAAGAAAACTATTTCAATATAAGATACTCACCTAAAGTTATAAGAATAATATTAAGAGTAAGGGTTGGATCTTTAAGCCCTAATTTCATTTCTAATTGGCCGGATCTTTAGCAGATTTGTGGTTTATGTATCAGAAGAGAACCAGAAAATATATTCCATTTTATTGCAGTTTCCGAAATTTTGATGGAAAGTATATTTCCAGGAAAGTTTCTTATATTACTACAAAAAATATTAAACGAAACTTGGTGGTAGTATACCCACAAATCATCAATTGCCGGTCATGCACTGAAATAAGAACCGCGATACATCTTTTAAAGAACAACAAAGCAGCTGGGCTGGATGGCAAACCTGCCGAATTCCTCAAAGCAGAACCCGACTTTGCTGCCGCTATATTGTTGCCACTTGGAAAGACTGGGTAATCGTCAAGCTGCCAAAAAAAGATGACCTTAAGAACTGCAATAACTGGCGGGAAGTCACCATTCTGTCCGTGTCTCTTAAGTTAATGGCTACCATCATTTTAGAGAAGATAAAATCTAAGATCGAGTTTACGCTTAAGGGGCATCAAGCGGGATTTCGCAGTGGTCGATCATGTGTCAACCACATTAACACCTTGCGAATTATCCTTGAACAATCGTCGGAGTACCAATCGCCGCTTTACCTCATGTTTGTCGATTTTGAAAAGGGCTTTGATCGCGTTAGTTGTGATGTTATCTGGAGATCGCTTGTTGCTAGAGGCATTCCTGATAAAATTGGTGCTGTAGTAAAAGAGTCTTACAACAACGCAAGGTGTTTCGATTTGCACAATGGACAGCTTTCCGATGCATTTGAAGTGCGACAGGGAGTAAGACAGGGTGATATATTTTCACCGATTCTGTTCTTGCTTGCTATTGATGATGTTATGACTGCTACGGTGGGTAAACAAGAGACTGGGTATCCTATGGCACCAGGAGAAAACTTTAAGCCATTTGTACTATGCTGACGACATAAATGTGCCACTCTCTTCAACAAAATGGGGAGGTGACTGGCTTAAGAATTGATGCCAGTAAGACTAAGCTAATGCGCACCAGCCCAATGCAACAATAGGTTATTGTGAGACAAGTGACAATAGAAGTGGTCAACCAGTTCAACTATTTGGGAAGCTATTTTGCACTCGATGGTGAAACGGACCTTGATGTCACCAATAGAATAAATAAAGCCCGTCGTGCATTCGGAATGCTTTCTAAAACTTGAAAACTTCTGTCAACCGCTGTCTACGTTTAATCCTGAACATCTGGTGGCCACAAACCGTATCTAACGATGAACTGTGGCTCAGGGCTATGGAAACAAAAGTGGATGTTGACATCGCGTAGAAAAAGCATGGAGATCATCCGTCCTGAAGGAAGCTCGGTCCCAAAACTTGGAGACGTGATCCCAGCTGAGGTATATTTGTAAATTAAAAAGAGGCTGGGATGCGACCCACACTGATAACTTCCCATCCCGTCTGTCGATTTGTCTTGCTTCAAAGTTTGTCTACCAATTTTTACCAAATTTGCGTACTATTTTTTGTAGACTTTTTTAATGAAAAAACGGACTTTTGGATTTTTATATACAAATAACTGAATATTGAAAACAATATTTTCCGTGAAATAAAATAAGTTTGAAGGCAATTTTTTTTAATTTTTGAAAAGCTATTTGCGCCGAAAGTAAATTTTTACCAAGTTTTAGTAGGTATTGTTATTTTTTAGAGTTTTATTTTTTGTAAAAAAACTGTCTATTCGAATTTTTTAAAAATTTTACCAAATGTTGAAAACAATATTTTTTATAAGATAAAATTACTTTGAAGCCAATATTTAAAATTTTTGAAGAGATATTTGAGTCGAAAATCAATTTTTACGAACTTTTGTAAATTTTTTTTCGGTTTTTAATTTTTTGTACAAAAACTTTCAAATCGATTTTTTTCAAACTTTAACAGAATGTTGACAACAAGATGTTTTGAAAGATAAAAGTAAATTAAAGCCAATATCTCAAAGTTTTGAAAAGATATTTGAGTTGAAAATCAATTTTTACCAACTTTTATAAATTTTTTTCTAGGTTTTTATTTAAAAAAAAAAAACTGTCAATTAGATTTTTCTCAAAATTTGTCCTAATGTTGAAAACAATATTTCTTATTAGAAACAATTATTTAAAACCTATTATTTCAAAGCTTTTAAAAGATATTTGAGTCGAAAATCATTTTTTACGAACTTTTGTTATTTTTTTTTTTTTGGTTTTTAATTTTTTGTACAAAAACTGTGAAATAGATTTTTTTCAAACTTTAACTGAATGTTGACAACAAGATGTTTTGAAAGATAAAAGTAAATTAAAGCCAATATCTCCAAGTTTTGAAAAGATATTTGAGTCGAAAATCAATTTTTACCAACTTTTATACATTTTTTTTTTAGGTTTTTATTTTTTGTAAAAAAACTGTCAATTAGATTTTTCTCAAAATTTTATCAGGTGTCAAAAACATTATTCGTCGTTGCACAAAACTGTTTTAGAGATGAAATCATATTTCAGTCGTAAAATTTTGGAGGTTACAAATTTTTTTTTTTAGTTTTTTTGATTTATAAAAAAAACCGTTATATTGATTTTTTTCAAAAAATATACCTGTTTTGTATCACGTTACAGTATATTATATAAAATTTAATTCAAGTCTTTAGTGTTTTTGGTTCGTAAGATATTTAGGGTTAACCAAAATTTTCACCTTTTTTTCAAACTGCTATGGTAAAAAAACCACCCACGCAATTTTCTTGAGAGCCCTTTCTGCATCTTTCTGCCTTATTATCTGTATAACAAAATTTATTTGAAGTCGATATCTCTTCTGGTTCTTGAGCTATGGACGACGAAAAAAACGTCGCGAACGTACGGACGTACGGACGTACGGACGTACGGACGTACGGACGTACGGACATACGGACGTACGGACGTACGGACGTACAAACGTACGTACACACGCACGCACAGACATCTTTCTAAAAATCTTTTATTTCGACTCTAGGGACCTTGAAACGTCGAGAAATGTCAAAATTTCCAATTTGACAAATCGGACCCATTACAATAACTTCCTATGGGAAGTTAATAAAATCGATTAAAATCGTTTCTGTCTCTTAAAAGTCTTTTATGGAGTAAATAATTCAAATTTTTTTTAACATCATCTGCATTTTCAAGCGATACAGAAATTATTTAAAACAGATGACACAACATTTCAAAATACAATAAACAATAATGGACTTAGGTTACTTCCTTGAGGTATACCAGAATTGACTTTTAATTGACATTAAGGTTTACTCTTGAACATGATTCTATAATATTTTTCTTTAAGATATAACGAAATCCACAAAACGAAATGGATGTTAAGTCAAATTTAACTTAATTTGCTTAGAAAAATTTCATGAATTAATTTGCAGAATTCCTTGCTGAAGTCTGTAAAGATGAAATCGACATGAGATTACTTTAGGAATGCATCCAACCAAAAAGTAGAGCATTGTAATAAATTAATAATTATAGACTTTTAAAAAAAAAAAAACATGTTAATTTTAAGTTTTTAACATAATATAACAGAAGAAAAATTAGAAGAATAAAAAAAAAAGTTGGAATATTATAGAATATCACTATAGGACGTTAGATTGTAGATTTTTTTGGACAGTTTTTTTTAAAGTATTTATAACTCTTCTAAATTATCAATATTTTAATGCCTTGCCATCTATATATCATTTGACTTAACTAATATTGAAGATGCTTTGCTTAACTTTAACCTAAGAAAACTGCAGATATATAGAATATATATTTTTTTTATAGAATTTTCTTATTGTTTTTCGTCATTTTGCAAGTTTTTTTTTTGTTCCGCCATTACATATATTCAATGAATCTATTTCCAATGGTATTTTCCTGAATGAGTGGAAAGTCTCTATCATTGATGCGATTTTATATCTGGATCAAAAAACTTAGAAACAACCTATAGACCAATAACTAAGCTACCTGTTGTTCCAAAGCTTTTATATAGCCTTGCTCAAGATAAATTTAAATCTATCATAAAGCAAAATGTAAGCAAATATCAACATGGTTTTTGGAAAGGTAGGTCTACTTATTCTAATCTAGTAGAATTCACAAATTTTGTCATTAATACTCTAGACAATTGAAAACAAGTTCATGTGATTTATACAGACTTTGTAAAAGCCTTTAGTAGGGTTAATTTACACATTCTCTTAAAAAAACTTCAAACGTATGGCGTTCATGGACCGCTATTTCAATGGCTTTCTTCATATTTACTTGGTATATCTAAAGATAAGGGATTTTTTTCTCAAAAGATATTAAAGTAACTGCTGGTGTTCCAGAAGGTAGTCATATGGGTCCTTTATTATTCTTACTTTTCTAAATGTTCTTAAAAATTCTCACTGCCTTATGTATGCGGATGACATAAAGTTCTTTTCGCTAATTAATTTCTAATTTAAATGATTGTCTTCTGCTTTAAAATGATCTAAATTCATTTGTTGATTGGTTCAAGTCAAATGATCTGTTGTTAAATGTTGACAAGTGTGCCTACAATAGAACTTTATTAAATATTATTGCAAACTATTCATTAAATAATTTTCCGTTACAAGTTGTTGAAAAGTTCAAAGACTTGGGCGTTATGTTTGATTTAATTGAAATTTAACTTACATATTAATTATATTATATCCAAAGCAAATTCTTTACTTGGATTCATCAAAAGAAACTCATTGGAATTTAAGGACCCTTACACTATTGAATCACTATACTGCAGCATTGGGCGTCCTGTTCTTGAATATATCTGTGTTTTTTGGAGCTCTACAACTGATTTTAATAAAAAGAGAATTGAAAATGTTCAAAAAAAAAATCTCAGATTTGCTCTTCAAAATATTTTTGAAAACAATATAGAAGGTTTCCATCATTCTTATAATTCGAAATGTCTATTACTTGTAATACAAACTCTTGAGTGGAGAAGAAAATTGTATAGTGTCATGTTTATTCGTGATATTTTGACTTCAACTATTGATTGTGAGAGTTTTGCTTAATTTCCTTAAGAGCCAGGCCGCTCTTGTCAATTGATTCCCATCATACGCTATACGGACAACGTGAACCGATTTCTGCAAGTTGTAATTTATTTAATATGTTTTATTCTAGTTTAGATATATCAATGACCAGAAACTTATTTAAAAGTCGATTATTCACTTTAATTATAATTACATTTTTAATGGGCCTGCGTTAGTTATGAATATTTTCAAAGATCGGGGAACTTTAAACATTCCAGAGACTGGTTGAAAAGAAGAAACAATGACAGTAATCGATTAGGACTAGGACTGAAACACTTATTTAGCTTTTAAATATTTTCACGTATGGAGGCACAAAAATAGAAAATTTGATTGATTTAAGATGACTGTATTCTTGTCTTTTAGGAGAAAAAAATGGAAAAGATGCTTTCAGAAAAAAAATCTTCTTAGGCAGCCTCAAAGTGATCTGGGAACATGTTTGAAATTGACTCTGTAAGATTGCTTGAAGATTTCCTAAAGGTCACAATAGCTGGATATCCATTTAATGTACGTTTACTACTTATGTACGTATCTTCAAATATATATATATATAATAATAACTCAGTATTCAAAAATTTTAAAATAATACATCCCAATTGATTTCGAGTGATAAGTTAAATAGCTGAATTAGATTACATGTTTTAAAGCCAAGGTCGATATGATTTGTTTCGTGTTAATGCTGTTTTTGAACCAATATTTTCTGCTAATGTCTTTTGTAATATATACACCGAGGGTTTATTTCAGTAAATTCCTTTGTTCAGTAATCTAAGGTTCATGCATGGATGAGGTGTTTTCCTGTAAAATTTTCTATATATCTCACTAATAGGCAGCAATTCATGGTTCTTTTTGAAATTAAATTGCAATTAAATAATAATTTTTGAACAGTTTACCCTATTTATAAATGTTCTTAAAATTGTTTATAGTTGAAATATAACTACAAATTTATTTGATATGAACATTCACAGCTTGATGAAATGAAATATTTGAAACTGTTTTATAACGTTAGCTCCATCTATGAACCACTAGTTGCCAAACAAATTCTCAATGAAGAAAAAAAAATCCTTTCATTCTGCGCAAGTAACACAAAATTATTCATCTCTTCTCAGGATATCAAAACACTCCTTGCAGAGATTCAATATAAAGTAGCTTCCTGTGATGTTGAATTTTTCAGTCAAATACGGCTCTCTATTGAATTCGGTCACGTTGATCCGTCGTTAGTTCGTATTCGCGGTTCAAAATAACCTAAAAAAATCAAGGATTATACCCAAAAAAGGATATACAAGGAAGCCACAGACAAATGAAAAGAAAAATCTATTCTTGTAGGCTATTCGTCAATATACTACAGAAACCATTAAACGTGTACGAATATTTTATAGGAAATAAACTTTAAACCTCCTCCGGTGGTGGTGCTCTGTCTTACTTTATAGCCTCCCTTCCTCCAACAACAACAACACCAACAACTCACGACCCATTTAACTGCTCTACGTTCCATATATTTTTAAAGCCCAGACACCGTTGTTTGCATAAAAATTGTTCAAAGTGAGAATTTGAATAATGACAAGGATAATGGATTCGAATTTTTGATTGCTGGCCTGGCCAACAACCAACAACGTTGCAGTACACTTTCTCTCGGTCTCCGTGTATCGTTCCCGTCGTCGTTTTCGTTCTCGGTGGTGTGGCGGTCGCTTCATCGGCATCGGCAGTGACTCCGGGTAATGGTCGCAATTCGCAAATATTTATGTATGTCCTCTCGTCCTACGTTACTATTACTGTATTTTCGCGTTGTGGTCAGGATGTTTTATGCCATTATTCAAAATAAGCATCTAATGACTTTATATTAGCCCCATTTCAAATTCGTATCCTGTGGGCCATTACTACATCAGTCGTCCTTGCGCGTAGGACAATTTGCATTAGTTACATACAGCAAACAGTGTGGAGTGAGTAAGCGTCAGAAACGGTATGAGATACGAAAAAAACGTTCAAGAACCTACCTTTTACCTATACAAAAATAAAACAGACAACAACAAAAAGGACTAAAAGTGACAGCTGAAAAGACCTCATTAGTGTCGCAGTGTGGCAGAAACAGCTTGACAGCATTGTCGAGGTCCTTTAAACATCTTCAAGATGGAAGTAATTTCTTTCAAGAGTGGGATTTCAAGTTGAATTTCGAATCGCGCGTGTTCTAAGAGTTGTTCCTCTGTTCCTGCTCCTGGTCCTCTTTAACGGACTTTAAAGGCTAATTTGAATTTTTGTTGTTAGCTGACTTGTTTGAAAAAGGATAAATCGAGGGTTGAATTTAAAATAAGAAGAAAACTGACAGAGAAACGGGAGAGACCAAAAAACTTATCAATTGTTATTTGAGGACCTCATTTCAAAAACAAACCTATATATTTATGAAACAGCAAATCAAAGTGTTCTAAAAATATCGTCCTCATCTGAATTTCTTCTTCTTCGTGTAGGATAACATTAACGAAGAATTGGAGGAAAATCCCTTCAAAAAGGAGACAGCAACAAGATATACGGATAATAATAATTTTTCAGGATATTCGTCTCCTAGTTATTGCCGGTCGTTTGTCGGAAAACTCGGTGTAAAGGCTCTCCTGTGAGTGATATATACAATTCTGTCGGGACACTGAAACCCAAAGAAAACAAAATAGTAGAAGAAAATGAGAAAGTGCTTTGAATAATTTAATATAAATTAAAAAAAAGGGCTATCAGTTTTCTTTTCCGGTTCCCTATTTCCGTATTTTTTTTTAAAAAGGCCAATTTCAAGTGAAATATAAAAAAATAAAAGAAATTGTTTTAATGGTTGCCTAACGATATATATTTTTCTTACAGAATACAAATTTAAAGTTATTGTGCAAAAGAAAAAATAAATTATACTTAAAGTCCATATTTTTCAGCTGTGTTGGAATAAACAAACGAAAATAAAATAAACCAAAAATATATTATACTCAAAAAGCAATCAACAAGTCGTGTTACAGGAAAATAAAAATATTTCAAAATGGTAGGTAGCGTAATAAACTTTTATTTACTTTGGGGAGGGGGTTGTTCTTGTGGTGTAATGTACCTATTTTCTTTAGTCTTGATATAAAATTTATATTACTTTTCCCTGACCTTTAATTTTCGTTCGATATGTCAAAACATTTTTAAAACGATATTTTCGATACGTGACTTTTGTGTAAGCATACAGTTCTTGTTTGGATAACGTAGATATGTACGTTGTTAACTTCTACCTACGACAACGACCACCGATACGTTAGTAATTTATATAGTTCGGTTTTGGGCGGGAAATTAGGGGAAGGTGGTTGAACAAATTTTTTTCGTTGGGAGAAATAAATTGGTGGATATTGGAAAATACCTTCATAAGTTATACAATTTATTTAAAAGACCGATTGAATCGTATACATTTTATTTTTTATGTCAAGTTTAAGAGTTCCTTTAAGGTTTTGTTAGAAATCTTAATGGCAGTTGTTTCCGAACTTACTTCTAAAAAATAAATGGAAGTTCAAGAGAAGGTGTTGAGAAAATTTAAAATAAAAATAAAATGGTAACAAGATAAGTAAAGAACCTAATTATATTTTTGAATGTGGTTAATTTGTAAAAGGAGCTATTAGGTTCTAAACCAAATTGTACGGGACTAAGGAGATTTTTAACAATCAAAAGCTATTCGAACAAAAAGTCAAAAATAGTTGGTTTGCGATTGGTCTGTACTCAAAAATGACTTTATTTTTTGAATTCAAATAAAAACATTTAGTGGAAATTTAGCCTGTGGAAAAGTTATAACTGACAACTGTTCCTGTGACAGAAATGGAAGGCCCTATAGATTCTAAGCCAAATCTGGGGGCTATTTTTAAAAGAATGTTACATGACCAAAATAACTTTTGGATTACTTGAAAATTCATTGCTAGGGAGAGTATCAATGAAGAAAAAATTAAATTGGAGGAATTGAACTCATATTTTCTTATAGGATGACAGTCCTAAAAACTTAAAACAGTCCACTTAAAATTACAGAATCCATTGTTCATATTAAAGGTGTTGTCAAATGAGTGGAGTTGAATCTATTTATAAGCTGTTATTTAAGTCACGGGCAAGCTAATCAGTGTTCTTAGCTAGCTTTTGAATAATGGCCGAACACAAATACTTTAAAGAAATACCTAAAACAAAAATTGTAAAAGAATAAAAAAGTGGAATGAGTGAAATTAAAATATCGGAAAAATATTCAATTCCGATATCATCGATGTGCCCATTGATAATTTTTACAAGTCCTAAAAGTCATTCCAAACGGTTCATCAAGGTAGCAGGCCAAGATAAACAACAAAACGAGAGGATTCTGCAATAATAAAGTCAATTAAAAAAGATTCATTTATTTATTTTATTCATTTATTTATTCATTCATTCATTATTCTCTTTTACATAATAAACTAACGTATATACATAGTTACAAAATCTTACTTTTTACAATTGAGAATAGCTAGTGACATTTTGTATTTTGCTTATAAAAGCTATAAATAGTGTTAGATGTCACTTTAAAAAAGACAAAATTAATCAAAGTGGGGTGACAGTGATTATTGTTTTTTTTTTTTTTTTCTTTTTTTTTAAATTAACAATAAAATTTACAAATATAATTAAAATTTTAAAGATTTTAAACTAATATTTATGCAACATAGGAGAGCAAATCTTCTATCTCATCGTGATCAAAATCAAGAAGCCATGATTTAACATTTTTTAAAAATTTACTTTGGGTTCTTATAACTCTTATATCATGAGGAAGATTATTAAAAAGTTTACAGGACACAACTGGGTAGGAGTTCCTATAATGAGTAATGCGGAAAGCTGGAATTAAGACAACATGACGGCTTATGCTACGTAAGTTACGTGAATCAAATATAGGACTTTGCATATAGCCACCTCTCATATAAAATATTTTAGAGACCCTAAAATAAAATAAATGCCTAACTGGAAGAATTCTCAAGGATCTAAACAATGACATAGAGTGAGCAAGGCGATGAGCGTTACTAATTTTTCTTATGGCGCACTTTTGTAAGATGACGATTGGCCTTAGATTGGACATGTAGGCACCTAGCCAAACACTAATCCCATATTGCAGTTTTGAATGGAAGATTCCATGGTAAACAGTAATGAGTGTTCTATTAGAACAACACTTTCTTAACCGATATAAACACCTAATAGAAGAGCGCAAGTATTGTTTCAAACTAGAAATGTGTTGCATCCAACTCATGTTTTGATCGATCGTAGTACCAAGATATTTAAAGTTCCTGACCACTTCAATTTGAAAACAGTTCGAACTGCAGGCCTCATTTTCATTAAAGGTTGCTTCAGACACAGATGTACAAACACAACTATTTAAGCTGAAACGCTGACAGTCAAACGAGTGGAACTTGACATCGACATATGGTGTCTCAAGTGAACCTAATCTGAAAAACATTAATTTGGTTTTTCCACTTACAATTAACTTATGTGAAGCAAACCATAATCTCAATAAGTGAATATCGTGGTTTAGTTCAGCTGTCAGATTCAGTGGGCTCGTTGAGCCATATGCGATTCCAAGATCATCTGCAAAAGCCGTAACTCTACCTGCAAACGGTAGGGAAAACAGAGAGTTAATGAAAATCAAAAACAGAACCGGTCCTAAGACTGACCCTTGGGGGACACCTAAGCTTAGCACCTGGGGGCTACTTAAGAAATCTCCGATTTTTACTCTTAGTTTACGGTTCTTTAAGTAAGAAGCGAACCAGTTGTATATAAAGCCACGAAAACCGACACTATATAGTTTATCCAAAAGAATATCGTGAACAACCATGTCAAATGCTTTGATAATATTCACAAAGAGACCAGCGCAAAACTTGCTTTCATCCAAGGCTTTGTTAATAAAAGAGCAAAAACATAAAAGAGCATCCTCAGTGGAACATTCTTCCCTAAACCCAAACTGAACTGGACTAAAAATGTTAATTTTTGCTAGATGCGCGCACAGTGGTAATACATCTGCACATTTCAGTTGATCAGGAAAAGTTCCACTAAGAATACTTAAATTGAATAAATGTGCAAGGATTTCAACTAAATTTGGCGCAATTTTCTTAAGTGGTACATTAGAAATGACATCGTTACCACAAGAATTCGAGTTCTTCAGAGAGTAGATCGTACTTAAGACTTCTAACTCAGTTATTTCTTCAAAAAAGAAGCTATTTGCAGTCGTCGTATTAACATGCACTTGAGAACTTACACATCTGTTGCAAAGCGACCTACAGTTTGATTGGAAAGACATATCTCCTACTGAAACAAAGAATTCATTGTATTAGCTACAACTACAGGCTCAAAACTACAGGCTCAAAATTGTCAACTCCTGCTTCTTTCAGCACAATGGGGTTAAATTGATAAGGCGTGATTCTATTTTCTAAACTATTGATTATACTCCATTCCTTTTTTGAGTTTCCTTGAGCGTTTTGAAATTTTGAACAGTAGTAGTTGTCGGGTAAGGTCGAAATTTCCTTATTAGTTTTCTTACTCAATTTCTTAAACCGTTTTTTTAAGTTTGAGTTACGTGGATGCTTAAAACATAATTTGCGCATTTTATTTTTCACTTTAATTTTTTTCAAAATAGAATTGCTTATCCACGGTTTTAATCTTACCTGGGATTTCTTTTTTGTGACTGTGAAACTAGAGCTTTTTATATGATCTTTTAAAATATTTAGAAACGAGTCATACGCTTGAGAAGCATTTTCTTCAGCATATACCTCCTCCCAAAATTCAAAACGCAGATGATTATTAAGTAAGGGATATCTTATATTAGTCACAATCTGTGGGGAAGTGAAACAGTTACGTTTCACACCAAAAACACCGTTGACAAAAATACCAGTCATATTGTGGTCAGTTATTTTCAAATCAAAGTTGATACCAAAACAATTTACCTAAGAGATTTTCATAAAACGACCAAAAACATGATCAATGCACTTGCCTGATATCGGCCTTGTTACTTCATTTATAAAAGATGTAAGACCATGTTCAGCTGTTAGAGCAAGGTAATAATCAGATACAGCGCTCAAAGTTAAGATGTCAATGTTGAAATCACCCAATACAACGAGATTACACCCATTTTCACCACGTAGAAAATTTAAAAAATCCTCGAGAAAGGATTGAGAAGATGTAGACTGTAATCTATAAACACATACAAAATCAAAAAGAACTTTGTGAACATTACTATTAATGTTCACAAAGTAATAGTAATTTTTATCAAATCTGCGCTAGCCATGTTGTATCGCTTCACCTTCAAGCAATCACCTGAGTATAGATCTCGAATATCATCAAAAGAAATACCAACCCCGATCTGAACGTAATGTCCACATAAACTGGACCGTAAGAAAGTGGAGAAACGTACTCTTTTTGAAAGAGTCCAAATTCAATTTTAAGAGTTCCGATGGTTTTCGTCGTGTTCGCAGACCAACTAAAGAGTCACTAAATCCACGTTACACCAAAGCTACTTTAAAACACTGAGGAAATATCGTTATTGTGCGGTGATGTTTTTCAGGACATGGACTGGGACCGATTCACCAAATAGATGGTACAATGGATAGTTTTATGTACCGTTATATTTTGCAAAATATAATGTTGGCACACGTTAAGGATCAGATGCTTCTGAACGACCTAGGGCACACGTCCAATCAAGCTAAGACGTAGATTCAAGAAACCCGGATTGACGCGTTACATTGGCCATCACAGTCCCCAGATCTCAACCCCGTAGAAAATCTATGGGAAATTGTAGATCGACGAATTATAAAGATTAATTGTAAAAATTAAAACGATCTGTTAGTCATGGGAAAGTATCCCAAACAGCATTATAAGCAATTTGATTGACTCCATGCCTCGAAGATGTGCTTTTTAAAAGTTGCTTTTAGTTTAACCAGCTTTATATTGAATTAAATGAAATAATGGTTCTATATTTAATACAAAAACAATTATATTTTATTTACACTAAATGTAAATATTTATCAAAATATTAAAAACAAAAATATAAACTACTTGAATCCTTAATAAGTTTTTTTAATTATTTAATAAGGGAGGCAACTAAATTGCTTATGTTTCGGCCAACACTGTATGCATTTAAGCAAGTCCGGATTTAGAGGCCTCGGGGCAATAAAGGAGAGGAGGCCCCTTCGCCCCAAATTATTTTCAAAATAAAGTAAACCATTTTTTTCACTCTAGTTTTTCAATACATAATTTATTATGAAACCAAGTAGATTCCTTTTGTTCAATACAAACATATATAAATATAAGCGGAAAAAAGAATTATCTGAATTATTTGAAAAAAAGCGCTCTCCAGTGAAATTTGTTACCATCAAATCCAAATTCATTCTCAATGCAAAAAAGTTTGGGAATGTAGCTCATTACCAAGACTATGCTCTAAATCATCTGGATACACCGATACCTCTGCTGCAGCGTGCAAATTTTCAGCATCCATCTTCTCGATTTGATTCAGGAATTTAAATCTAGAACGTACAGCTTCATAGGTGTGCAATTTTTCAGTAAGAGCGAAGCTGGTCAATCACTGGGATGAAGGCGGATACTTTGTATTTTTCGTTGGGTGACAGACTTTTTTTCGCTGCTTAATCGTATTTATAAAAATCATTTTATTTGGATTCCGCGAATGACTTCAACGGTTCTAGTGCACGCATTACCGATTCAAGAATCATATTTGGGTCTTGCAACATCTTGTTTGTAGCTTTGAAACGCTCCAAGATATCGTTCCAAAATGTTGCAAAGAGAGCTGTTTCGAGACCACTCATCTTTTAAAGAAGGTGCGTTGCTTCATTCCTCACGATGTCTTATTGCTCTTTATTGGAAGATATGCTGGTTAAAGCTTCTTCGATTTCCGAAAAGCCGTTGAATAATGCTTTGGTAGCTTCAGCTTGACAAGACCAACGAGTGTTGCTGAGATTTTTCAAGACTAAAAACTGGCTGCTTTTACTTTTCCGATAATGTCTCAATCAGAACACGGAATCGAATACCCAACCTTCGAGGTTGCTGGCGAGTACCACCCCACTCAGCCATTAAGCGATTTGGGTACTCCCTCAAGATGGGTATTGTTGAGTATTTATCAGCAAGTCTTACAATGCTTACGCTCAATAACATTGAGCGTCCAGCTGATCTGGCTGTCTGTCAAATTAACATGGACCCATCCATCATTCTTAGGAAACTCATTGTCTATGGCATGACCTACATTGTACTTAACCTAATTATGATTTATACCTACCAATAAAAGTGAATTAAAAATAAGACATTGAAGTCTAATATCTTAAACAAGTATTTGCTTATTATTTCCGGAATACACTACAGGTATCGAATTGGAAGTGCTTCTTATCAGGGCTATTTTCCGAAGTCTCTATTGTCTCTATCCGCCTCGGTTGCCCTCCCCTCAATTAGGTCCACCATTTGAGAGGGAAACTAAGAAGCAGCTTTAAAAAATTAGATTAATTCCATTTAAACCTAATCACTAAAGGTTTTTTTCAATCGGAAGTTGAAACAATCTAAACTGATTTTGCCAAAGCATTTTTCAAAGTTCTCATGACATTACTTAAATCAATTTTAAGATTCTTCTTTTTCCACCAAGTTGAACTCATTAGATAAGATCGTATTTCGAGAATAAAATCAATAGAGTTCTTTGGTTGGGTTCCATGAATTCCAAGTCTATATCATTGCCACAGCTGGAGTTCTCAAAGAGAGTCACATTAGACTTTTAATCTATGTCTTTTAAATGAATGGGGTCAATCTTTTTTTAATGGCACAGTCACCTCAAAACGTTAGAATTTGAATTTTTAAGATCGAAGTTCGGTTAGAAAATTTGTATCAAAACGTATATTTTAAAACCCTTGAAGCATTACATTCGGGGTTTCAGACAAAAACTCAAAACTAATGAAAATTTCCAGAAACGGAGTAAGAAACCAACCAAAAAGTTATAATATTATATTTTTGAATGACTTTGGAGATTAAAGATTTGTGCCATGCAGTTTGTGAAAATGCTTATTTTAAAAATCCAATGAGATAGAAGAATTATATTGAGATTCCAGTTCAGGGCAACTTAATCCCTCAAAAGAGTATTTTTTTTGTTTGTTGAACAAAAAAACAATGTATTTTGACGAATTGCAACAACCAAGGCTACATATTAAACATTAAAAAATAGCGAATCATATAACAAACAAACAAAATATAAACATCTGTTTTAGTAATGGTGAGAATTGAAAACAACTCCATCTAATACACCTTTTTAGTCATATCGCCATTACACAAGTCAGAAAAAGCTTTTTATGAACTTGATCTTATGAATAATCCGAGTTTCCTAGCACGAGCAATTGATGCAACAAGAACTTCCAAAATCGCAAAGTCTTTAATAATAAAATATCTATTTTAAATTATAAAATACAATTAATTAAAATAATTTTGTAAATATATTTGGACTTTATATTAACAACAAATTTCTTAAAGTAATTTTAAATTTAATGAAGAAACTTTTCAAACTAGAGGTGATGCACTAATTCTACTAAAGTACTGTAGTTTTCATTGACGTAATAATGATGACATTGTTTTTTTTATCAATGATAACTAATAGTGGTCCACTTAGGCGTATACGCAATTTTATCACTTTAGTGATTTTTTATTAAATCTTTCGTCAGTGCATATCCCAACTGAACAATAATAAATTGGCAATTTATTTTCATTTTTTCTTTTGTCGCTGGACCACAATATATACAATATGATTACAATAATAAATCCTGAATGTTTCAACTGCAGCAGTGTCACCATTTTTTATTTTCATGAATGGAAAAGACTGACAAACTGAAAAAGGAGTGCAAGTTGGTGGGATTTCTAGGAAAAACAATCAAGTACTTGTCATCAAAAAACATTTAAAAAAAGAACTCCAAAAATCAGTTGGAGATAGGCTGTTATAATGTAGATACTCGTACTTTTCTGTAGGTGAAGGAAGGTAAGTAACCAACATCCCATTAAAGCATACGTAATACTATGCTTTTATGCATTTAAACTTTAAGTTTGAGGTTGATAATATTAATCTTATGTTTTTTTTTGAACATTTCAAAACCCTTATTTTGATAAACTCAAAAACCTGAAATTGTAGGATTATTATTAATTTTAAATCAAAAAATAGTTGAGTCAAGAAATAATTTAAAGTCTTATGACCTTGCATATTTCTATCTACGTCAACAATCTTGTAAATGTTGTCACTTCAAATATTTAGAATAAGTTTGATTAAAAACAACTTGACTTGGTGTCACTATTGTAAAAGCTCTTTCAAGCAAATTAATAAAATATTAATAATTATTACATAACAGCTCATTAAAAAACTAAAAGCTTCTGTATCATAATTTTGTAGACAGTAAAGATTTCAGCCAAAATTAAATTGGTAAATTGGTGATAGCTATCACGTTGCAGAAATTTGTCCTAATATTCCATATAGAAGGACTGAATGAAAAGCCTATGCGTCTTCCTTTGTTGAACAAAATAAAAGAAAATTGGATACGTATGTACCACCAACTTGGTAGTACTTTTAATAATTTAAAAAGACATTCAGGCAACGGCTTAGTCACTGATAAAGCTTCGGTTTGTTGTGAAAAGTGGCAATATAACTTCTACCACAACATTCTCAATTAAAAATGATCTTCAACAGGGAGCGGTGCATTCGCCGATTCTCTTTAGCATTTACACCAGCGATCTGATAGGTAGTCTTACAAAGGCAATTGCGTACGCCGACGATCTAATTGCGTACAGAACGGCCCGAAAGGTTGAGGTTATTAGAATTCTCTTGCAGCGTGATTTCGACAAGATTCAGCAATATTGCTTACGACGCTGTACCTGCTAATTTCGAACAGCCGAGTCTTCTTATGTGCATTACTATTCCAATGAGGTCCTATACAAAGGGGATCGAATCAACAGAATTGACAATTTCGTGATAAAACTCGTTCGAGGTCACATTGCAAGAGCTATGTCTTTAACCAACAATTTAATTTTCGGGGCGTTCTATCCAAACGACGAGTATTTTTAAAGTGCACGCTTGAGCGGCTTTATTCCGCCAGAGGCATTCCTCTTTTTAGACAAATGCGGTCTGATACAGGATAAATTGACAGTTCCGTTCCGTTCCGTCCACGAAGAACCGTGGATAGGCGACTCCCGTAAAATCGGGACGTCATGGCACAAGGTGAAGCGGAGCTCCTTCGGTTCAGTAGGGCTGTGTCCGAACGGGACCGAACTGATAGGGTGAAGCAGGAAAACCAGTTTTGGTGGCTTCAATCGGCACTTGATAGTGGGTAGTCGGGATGGGGTTTAAGCCTTGGCTGGCTTACATACTTGTTTTATAGTTCTAGGGTTTAGTTTTAAGTAGAATAGGGATGGTGGCACGAAAAAAAATACAAAAAAAAAAAACAAACAAATAAAAAAATAATAGAACAAAAAAAAACAACATTAAAAAAAAACATTAAAAAAAAAAGACAACAGAAGCCGCTGAAGCGTAAACTCTCGAAGACATAGCTTTTGCAATGTGACCTCGAACGAGTTTTATCACGACATTGTCAGTTCTGTTGATACGAGCCCCATTGTATAGGACCTCGTTGGAATAGTAAAGCACGTTATAAGATTCGCCTCTTCGATATAAGCCGATACAAGCTGGGAAAAACAGAGTCTGTTAAGAAATTCCAAATTCGCTTAGTACGGCTAAAGAACGAATCTCTATTCTTGACAGTACGACCGAAGTTGGGCTCGAGAGTATACTGATGAGCACTCCTAGAAGGGCGAGTATTACGGTTGAACTGTTTAAGGAGAGGAATGCAACTGGCTATTTCTCTTGAGCATAAACCGTTAAAATAACGGTAAAAAAACGTGAGACAAGAAACTTTACGACGATATTCAAGCGACGTAAATCATCCTATAATGGTGTTATCACCAATTAATTTAAATGCTCTCCGTTCAATGCTGTCCAAAAGTCTTAAGTAGGTTGCAAGTGCACCAGCCCGATATGAGAGTTATATTAAAGCTTTGGTTTTGTAAATAACAGCCGGATCAGAGGGGGAGAAAAACTTCTTGTATCGCCTTAGAAAAACCAAACATCTTGTGTCATTTTTGGCAACATCGCGTATGTGATCATTACACAAAAGGTGGTTGGTGATACACATACCGAGAATATCGAGAAGTTCAGTCTTCTCGATGCAAGCGCCATCCATGGACAATTGCAAGGGGGGTGAATCTCGCTTTAACTTTACAAGACACCATTGCCTTTTCGAATCATCAAATTCCACGCGGTTTTTGAATCCCCATTCAAGAATGCTGTTTAGCTAGGAATTTAATGAGCTTATCATATTTTGTCGTTGTAGTTTCACATCCACTATCGTCAGCGAAACAATGTATTGGATTAGAAGTTGCAGACAGGAGATCATTAATAAAAATAGGAAAGAGTGTTAGAGATAGAACAGAGCCCTGGGGCACACCAGCTTTTATTATGTGCTTTTCAGACTTGAACCCATCCAATACTACTTTTATTAAACGATCCGAAAGGATATTACTAATCCAATAAAGCAGGGATTCATGAAAACCGAAAGAACGCATTTTCGATAAGAGATCCTGATGCCAAACCCTATCAAATGCTTTTGAAATATCAAGTGCAATAATCTTACTTTCGCCAAAACGATGTAAAGATTTGCTCCACTGTTTGGTGAGATCACCAGTGGACCTATTCATTAAGAAGCTTCCCGTCTCCGAGATATTTCTTAAGCTGATAATTTACCAGCGCTTTCATGACCTTGGAAAGAAGGGACGTAAGTACAATCGGTCGATAAATGGACGGTGAATAAAATTCACCTTTTTTGGGAATAGGCTAGACAAATGCAGTTTTCCATCCGCTCGGAACGAGACCAGAGGAGTAGGACAGATAAAAAGCTTACGCAGTGGTTTTGCCAGCGTTGAAGAACATTTCTTCAGAACAATAGCGGGGATACCATCCGGACCAGCGGATTTATGTGTATTAAGACTTCCTCATACTCTTTACAAATTATCAATAATTTGTACTGCCTTTGGGACATTGCAGTATTTTTTGCCGTAATTTTTGCATCATGTACAAATTTGGTGGGTCGAATATGGGCGTTGCAGGCCTTCTTGGCTTATTTAAACTAATTACGGTTTTCCTCAGTTGAATTGGCTTTAAAACAACGGAAACTAACGTTCTTGACGCATCGAACCATGAGTTTTCTTAGGTCTGTTGCTTTTAACTCTATTCGGGATGAAAGTTCTCATTCCCAGGAGAATCAAACTTGTGATCATATCTGCTCTGGAGTCAACGTCACTAGCGAGGAAGCATAGTAACCAGTTAAAGATCCTAAAATAATTATTGAGACCGTAACAGTTTTCTTTTTCGTATTGCCAAACGGTTCTCCTAGGAGCTCGATTTTTAACTTAGGAGTTTTGACACGAGAAATTTGCAGATATAACACAATGGTCAGATGTGCCTGGTGGAGATGAACACTAATAGTGTACTTATCAGGGTCAGAGGTAAGAAACAAGTCCAGGGTGTGTTCTGCTCGACCTACCACGTCCGATATTCGAGTGGGCTCGTTGACTAGATGAGTTAGGTGGTTCAACTGAGCGAAGAGCTCAGCAAACACTCCTTCTGGTGTTGTCTGGCCCGAATGTTGAAGCCATGAAGAATTGTGTACATTGAAATCGCCTGAAACAACGATTTAAGTGCGCGGATAGGACGAAACAATTCGTTGATACTCTGTCTAGATAAGGGATTCGATAAAGGAAACAATAGTGAATGATTTGCTTATTTATGGAAAATTTAATCCACATATAATTAAAAAAGGAAGAAAAAACTTATACATATATAACAACTTACGAGTATAGTTTGACAATTGAAATAACAGCTAAGTTTAGCAGGTACGAAGTGGAAGCGCTTCTAACTTGAAATAACGATATTAATAACATTTTATTATAATTTTTAGTCTTCACTTTGTTGGTATTTAAAACCCACCGATTATCACTACCATTTTTATATAACAAAACTCTCAAAGAGTTAATCTTATAAAATGTATTAAATATTTCGTCATTATTTAATTAATCAATTTTCAAATTACAAGAAATCCTGATCCTAACTCTTATACCTGGGGTTGATTCGGCTAAGCTGATAGTTGACTATCATATTTTTGATAGTCAAATTTAACTATCATTTTCATTTCGTCTGATTCAACTCGATTCAATTCTATTCAAAAATTTCTGATTACAATTATCACAATTCATTGTTGCTTTGGTGAAATTTTAAAATGATTCCTATAAAAAACTTAAATAAAAGTATCAAATTGGCTGTGTTTATAACATTCTTACTTCTCTTGTGTTTTTTCGAATTATGTAAGCTTTTGTTAATAAAAAAAGGTAACTGAAGACATTTTCCATTCATTTTTTGTTAGCGTCTGGAAGCTCTATTTAGAAACGACATATTTGTAGGAAAATTACTATCAAAATTTTCTAGTGACAGCTTTTTAGGTATCAATTTGACTATCACCTTACATAGATCAAATTCGATTATTTTGACTGTTAATAATCAACAATCACCTTAGCCGATTGCACCACTGGTTGGATAAACATATTTTGTAAAGAAATAAAAACTTCGTACGATTCAAAACATTTCGACAAGTGTTCCTATATTAAACTTAAGGTTTCTTAACCCAAGCTCTTACATCGCCAGAATACCTTCAATATTTTACTAAATAATTTTCTTTCAAAATAGTCAGTTGCCTTTCACCCCTCAAATAATTCTGCTTAATATTCGAACTTCAAGCTCATTAGTTTACCCTTAAGCTAAATTTCTGACGTCACAGTAGTTAGTAGTTCATTATTTTGTTTTGTTTATCCAAAAGTTTAACAGAAAAAAGGGGTATTATCCTATAGAGAAAAAACTGATCTGAAAACATAAAGGCTAGCACAGAGTTAATCACATTTGCCCTCGTAATACAGAGGTTAATAGGGAATAACCGTTAAGGTTTGGGTTAATGATTTCCATTTACAATTTGTATAATCCTTTGAAATTAAACACAGTAAATTCAACCAAATAAACAACTAATAAACTTCCACATGTTACCCTCTAAATTTGTCAATTTTTATTTAAATTTAAAATTATAAAAAAATGTATTTTTCAATCTAAAATTCAATTTGCCACTAACCACCGATATAAAACATTTAAACTTCCATTAAAAATAAAACCTATATAAATATAGATATGTATTTCTCATTTTTCTCAATTTTTCATTTGAAACTATGAATACATATTAATTTAAATTGCCTTATGCATATGGCATACAAAACCACATCCTGTTCAACAACAAACAAAAACACGTATTTCCTTTTTGTTTTTTTTGTTGGTTTTTGAAACACATAGTAATTAATTCAATTTATTTCCCTAAAATCCGCTAATTACATGATATTGGTTTATATTACAAAACAAAAAAGAAATAAAATATAATAAAACAAAAAATAGGCCATTTTACCACAGTGACAATAATATTCAAACAAATACAAAATCGAGGATATGAATTAGATAACAAATATTCTGGCGGAGAGCCAGGTACGGAGCTTAAAGCAATTGAGACTATCAACTGAAACTGAGGTGTGGATATTCTGAGTTTGGTTGTTCAGGTTTTTATGATTTATTTTGGGATTACAGTGGATAAATGAGAATATACGAACACCTCTAAACCGTCTTTTTAATGTACTTAGATTGATTCACATATTTTTAAGCTTAGTTTATTCTGGTTTAACTGTCATGAAGCTAAATAGGTGGTCTTTTTAAGGATCCCAGTGGTCCTTGAGTGATAAATCATATATATATAGAGACATCAAGTAAATTTATCGATTTTTTTGAGGTAATTTTTGACTACTTCTTGGAAGGTGTCGGCAGATGATATCGCCACTATGAGAAATTATGCGGCCATGAAATGTCTCTTGCAGTAAAGCCATTTTCGCTAGAGTTGTGTGTCATGTGTCACAGTCTTGTTGAAACCAAATTATTCTCCAAATCGTATTCTTCAAAAGTAGGCAAAAAAAGTCAATTATATCATATGACCATAACGCTCCGAAATGACGATGATGCGCGTTCCATCGTTGTTTTCGAAGAAGTATATTCCGATCACATCTCCGGAATAAAGAGTGCACCAATCAGTGACTTTTTGTGAATGTCATGGCCTCCCTTCAATTACTTAAGGATTCTCAGTACCCCAAATACTACAATTTTCAGAAAAATGCTTCATCGCTGAAGAAAATTTTGTTCGAAATTCGCCGTCCACCGTGTGTTACTCAAGCACCCAATCAAAGTATCTACGACGTTGTGAATGGTCAGCTGACTTCAGTTGTTGTGTGAGCTGGACGTTATAAGGATGAAGGTGTGGATCCAAATGCAAAATACTCCATTATATGCCGTAAGACAGTCCTTATTTCTGAGAACGACGAGGAATCGACATATTCGAGGCTAAAAGCGAAACGATGATGCACAGGCCTTACAATATCTTTTACTTAAAATGCTGGGTGTATATGATTTCTCCTACTTTAGGTTTGTGTAAAAAATTTTTTACGCATTTTAATATGTTTGTCTTTTACAAAAGTGCGAACTAGGGCTTTAGCAAACTTTTCTATCTAGTTCGATCCTTAGCTAAATTTTTCCAGTTGCACACTCTTAAATGGGTCAGTTCAATTTCCCGTGCGCAACACTTATATTCCAAAGCATTCTAGGCCAACTTTCTCAGCCGCTTTACTTTTATTCTTTTGCTAAGTCTATGTCGCTGTACAACCCGTACAGTTCGTCGTTCCTTCTTCTCCTGTACTCATTTTCTATGCATATGGAAAAATAAATCAAACGAGGAACTTTTCACTAGAAATTACCCAAGGTGCTTTCATCCGTATAGCAGGACAGCGATGATAGGGGTCTATAGCGACATTTGGTTTTCTTAGCCCAAAAAAACAGAAGATAGCAAGAGTAATTTAACGTTTTTGTTGTTTCTTCCATACATAGCGGAGTACAGGTAGACAAAGTTATTTATAACTTCAAAGTTACATTTGTCGATGGTGATGTTTTGACCCAGACTTGGGCCGATCTTGTAGGTCCTTTCTCAATGACGACATATACTTCATATTGCCCTGATTACCAATTTTTGTCATCTCTGTTTCAACACTCACAAAAGCCGGCTGAGTTTTTCCAATCATGTTAATGTTTGAGTGATTAAAAAGAGTTGAAAGATAGTGCCTCTAGTGTTGACGTGAGTGCATTCCACTTTTATTTTAAAAAACGTTGTCAAAGAAATCCCATGGCAGCGCATCACCTTGCCTTTGTCTAAAGGCTTTTTTAACATCAAAAGGTTAAGCTATTTATAACCTCTATGGTGTTTATCCTGCGGATATGAGGATTGTTGATGCTTCGCAACTAACTTTTCTTTTATTTTCGGGAAGACAACCTGACGCACAACTTTTTAATTGAGGGACTTTGATTTGGGTTTGAAATCCAAGAGCGATAGCCGACGTAACCGCTATTAACAGCTTCGAATATGTCAAAGAAGCCTTATAAGGTTTTTACTAAGTGGTTTAACAACTGGAACTTTAGAAGCCACCGTTGGTTTCATCTTAGGAATTCCTTTACTGCAGTCTAGATAAATGGAGACATGCCTTTGTATAAACACGTCTTCTCCCATTCTCGCTTGCTATACCACCAACAATCTCCCACTGGGGTTGAAACAGGAAGTTGAGAGTAGGAGTTGATAGACAGAAGTTTTCTTCCTCTTCCGGGCCGGAGTATTGATTTCCATGCACTCTACCTGACCCAGCCATCTCAGTCGTTGGCCTTTTACCCTTCTGGCTAAGTCTAAGTTGCTGTACAGCCCCCACAGCTCGTCATTCCATCTTCTCCTACATTCCCCTTCGATGCATACGGGACCGTAGATCACACGAAGAACTTTTCTCTCGATACGACCCAAGGTGCTTTTATCCGCTTTTGTCGTATTCCATACTTCTGCACCGTACAGCAGGACGGGGATGATAAGAGTCTTATATAGCGATACTTTGGTCCCTCGAGAGAGGAATTTACCACTCAATTGCTTTCTAAGCACAAAGAAACAGCGGCTAGCAAGAGTTATTCTGCGTTTGATCTCCGTATCTCAGTGGTGGTGTTGTTTTCTGCGTTTACAGCGGAGCCTAGGTAGATGAAGTAATTGACTACCTCAAAGTTATGTCTGTCGATGGTGACGTTTTGACCAAGACGTCTCGGTCGGTGCTGTATGTCCTTTATTGACGAAAGCATGTACTTTGTTTTGACCTCATTAAACCCATTTTTGCCTCCTCTGACTTAATACTCACAAGCCCCATTGATATCACCCTGAGTTCTTCTGATTAAGTCAATGTCATCAGCATATTCCAGTAATTGGACAGACTTTTGAAAGATAGTGCCTCTAGTGTTGACGTGTGAGCTCTGCACTATTCTTTCAAGCGCGATTTTAAAAAAATCGCATGACAGCGCAATACTTTGTCTAAAACCTTTTTTGGCATCGAAAGGTTCTCTTAAATTGTTTCCAACTTATTGGAGCAGAGTGAATTCTCCATGGTCATCCTGCACAAACGGACGAGTTTGGCAGGGATGCCAAAACTAGGCATGGCTCTCTACAGCTCGTCCATGTGTATGCCGCCTTAAAATCGATGAAAAGATGGTGGGTGTCGATTTGGTGTTTGAGTTTTTTCCAGGATCTGCCGTAATGTAAATATTTGGTCGACATATTACGGCAAAGAAAATTTTATAGGCGATTTTAAGTAGACTGATTCCTATATAGTTGGCGCAGTTTAGAGGATCTCCTTTTTTCAAGATCGGGCAAACAATACAGAGTTTTTATTCATCGGGCATGATTTCTTCCGACCATATCTTACAGATAAGTTGGTCCATGCTCCTAACCAACTTATCTCCAGCTGCTTTAAAGAGTTCGGCATTCAAGCCATCCGCTCCAGCGGCTTTATTAGAATTCAGCTTAGATATGGCAATCTTTTCTTCGTCTAAATCGGGAGGACGGGATTGTTGGCTTTCGTCGTCTATGTTGAATGGATCATCCTGCCTTACAGCGGAATTCAGTTCTTCGTCGCCGTTATACAGTCTGCAGAGGTGGTCCTTCCATATCCTCAGCATTGACTGCGGTTCCACTATCATGTTCCCACTTTCGTCTTTGCAGCCTTCGGTTCTAGGTTTATGTACTTGTGAATTTCGTTTCATTTATTCAATAAACGAACTTCATTCCAGCTTTTAAGCTCTCAACATCTTCGACCGCACGCTTTTCATGACCTCTCTTTATCCTTCTGAGAAGTCGGTGTTTCTCTCGCCTCTTCTGCTCATAGAGCTCACGAGCAGCTCTCGTCCTTTTATGCAGCGCCACTTTGCGTGCCTGTTGTTTGGCTGCATTTGCCTGCCGACATTCCTCATCAAACCAGGGGTTCTTTGTTGGTGGCTGTTTGAAACCCAGCAAATCAGAGGCGGCTTCTCTGATTGCATCTTGGTAATGTTGCCACTGGTTTTCGATTCATTGTGTTATCGGCAGAGAACTTCGAGAGAGGTTACTTATAACTCGGTCGGAGAAGGATTTGGCGAATCTCTTGTAATTGTAGCCGTTCGACGTTGTACGTTTTCCCAGAATCTCCCTGTTTTGCCTTGGATCTGAAAAAAAGTGCTACCTTGGCTACAATGAGTTAGTGATCCGAGTTGATGTTAGCTTCTCGGAAAGTTTGGACATCAATGATACTGGAAGCGTGTCTGGCATCGATCGCAATATGGTCAATTTGGTTGACGGTAGATTGATCTGGAGAACTTCAAGTTCCTTTGTGGCCACCATGACGTTTCGCCCCGCAGCAAATTCAGGGGTTCTAATTTATGTTAACTATTTATTATTAACTTAATAAATCAAAATATTAATTTCACCAGTTGTTTTAATAAGAGAACAAATATTTATCTGAAATAATGCCAACGGCGACAAGTCGCGACGATCGAAATTTAAATTGCAAATGACAGAAAACAAATAACAGGTAGCTTTTATTTTGTAATTTGTTTTAAAGTGAGCAGCGCTACCAATTTCAGTGCTTCCAAGTTACAACAAGTTTCTTAAATAAGCAATAAAAAATAAATAAATTAACCATAATGCCACGGGCACTCCACTTCAATAATTATTAATGTATTAAATTTGGCTTGTTTAAGTTTGTTAGTTAAACCCGAAAACCCGAAAAAACAGTATGTTTCTCTTCACTGCCGCTAGATCTATTTTATAAAATATAACAGATACGAACAAAATTATTTAAACTTTTTTTATAAAATTTAATGAGTTTTATTTTTGTGAAACAATGTTTCTTGATACCACAAATATTTTTCAAGATAAACGTGAAAAAATGAATCAATCTCCATGTTTCTCTTAACTGCCTTTGAAGCTCACGTTGGATTCTTGGGGACTTTTTTTTTGGGTCATTACCAGACATCCCTTAGTAAGTGTGATAAGTTTCAAAAATGGATTTTTAGATTTTTTTTAGGTGAATACACATTTTTTTTGTTCATTGACTGGACTATAAACGAGGAATTAACGAACAAAACTTTTGCATGTATATGGGATATTTTGAACGCTAGTTTTTGGTGGAAAAGCGAAGTGCAATTAAGCGAAAATTACTGTAATTGTGAGGAACGTTTTCCTTTTAATATAATGTTTAAATAATTTTAATCTTTTTTAGTATTATTAATGTAAAAGTCAGTTTGTTTGTTTGTTTGTCGGTCTTTAACGTCGTAACGGAGCAATATTATGACATGATTTTTAATTTGGATTTTATAACAAAACTGTAGAGTGTTTTAATCCATTTTTTACCAAGGTAAAATATCTCATTTCAAACACATTCTATCAGATCCACCGATAATACTTGTAGTTATATATTCGATGTACTGTTTCTTTTAAAACACTATTCAATAGCATATCCTTAGGTGCTGAATTTTGGACTTATCATTGTTACCTATCATTATTCAATTCTAATACTGACATTTACGAACGAAAATATGCTGAGACACTATTAGAAATAGGAGATGGACGGTTTAACGATGTTCTTTGGCAAATTAATTCATATATTGGATGAAGGAGCTGGAAATATGAAGGAGTATTTGTCAACACATCCCGTCATGAATTCAGAACAGAGAACTTTATACTCAGTTGAGTTTTTAAACTCACTTCAGCTGTCCCGTGTGCACTCACACAAGTTGCAATTCAAATTAGGAGTGCCAGTAATGCTTATGAGGAAGTTAGATTTCCCTCTATCATTTGACGTTCAAGACTTTATGTCACACAACTTGGGTGAAACATTATAAGTCAATGATTTCTTAACCGGCACGGCGTTTAAGAGGTTAACACGTAATTATTTATCAAATCCCAATAATTCCTATAGATTTGCCATTCCAAATTCGAAAGGCTTCAATTCCCCATCAAAGGTTATCACGCTATGACAATTTAAAAGGCGCAAGGGCAAACACTTGAGTAGCGAGAACCTAGAAAAGCCGTGTTTCATAACTTTTAAAGTAGATATCCTTATGCGTGGTTCCTGTTTGTTTCTTTTGAGTGTTGTTGTTTACTTGCCCCGGGAATGTCTCTATGTGACATTTTGATTCTCTTATAACACGCGGGTAAGACTGCAGTTAGGAGATATGGCGTACAATTTCTTGACCTTCGACGCTTCATAATGAAAGCCGCACACAGAATATTATGAGACTTTTTACACAATGCGTAATCTAGAAAGCTGACACTAAATTAAAAGCAAATTTATAGTTTACAATCTCTTAGTCTTATTTTACTATACTCGAAGATAAAGGTTTAGTTAATTCTCGTTTAACTCATCAGTCTTTATTCAATTTTATCATCACCATTTTATTCTTTTCATTTGACAATTTTTTAAAAGTTTGTTTGTCATTAAACAAATTATTCATGTAATTTAACACTTATTTTTATTGGAATTCCTTTGCTTTATGTTTTAAATAAACAGACACCTCCCAAACAAAATCCTGACCATGGTCATGTCTGACACAATCCGATATAAAGTCCTTATTACATATGTACAGTAAGCACATTTTATATACAAAACTAGATAGACAAATTATGTTTCTATTTACAAATGCATTTATTTTTTAAAGTGAAACCATCAGAACATATTAAATTTCCATAATGAATGCAGAAAGATCGCGGTTGTCACCAAATTGACCAATTTAATTAAAATTGCAAATTGACACGCCAAGAACACAAAAACACACGCTCTGGGTTCCTTGCTATTGGTTGGTTTGCGGTACACCCCGCCTCAGAAAGCCAAAACAAATTCCATCAATTAAACTTCAATTTAGATGCAAACTGAATATTGTAATATTTTTGTGTACCTACATTTGTTCGTCCTGATGATTCGAACGATGAGGGAACGTGCTAAAAGATTCTTATTACATTTTTATGCAAACAGCCAAAGAGAAATAAAAAAAAATCAACGATCCTGAAATCCTTTAAGCCACCCACTGAAAAAATTATAATTTATGTTTTCGACAAATTCGAACAAATGCGAGTTTCGACTCAAGTATACGAGTATTTACCTCGGATTGTGTATTTCTTTTGTGCAGCAGTGTGGTCTCAGAAAAAAAGGACGAAAAAAGGATATTTTACCATACCAACGCTTATTTCTTTTGCCATCAAGGCAGAACAAAAAATTAATACGATTTCAAGTAAAAGTTTTTTGTCAAAGAAAAAAAGAAAACAGAAAACTTTTTTCGAGAGGATATTATTTTCTAGCTCGAAGATGTTTTTCCTTTGGTTTTCGTTTCGTCATAATTCATAGAACCCAAAGTGTTTCTTTTTTCCTTTGTCGACACAAAAAAGTATGCAAACAAAAAAGTTTGACTTTTTTTTCCGATATGATGGTGCCCCACCCTCAATCGCATCGTCAAAAATGATGATAATAGTTGAATTTGAAATTTAAGGACTTCTGCAGCATTGACGGGATATTTCGTCATCATTTTTATGTTTTGAATATTTTTATTAGAATTGCTGCGGTATTATTTTGAAATTTTTGTAAAGTGTCATAAAATAAAAGTGTATCAAAATTTTATTGCATTTTCGACTCTTATTTGATATGTTTCCGTAGGTTGATGGCGACTATTTGTGCGGTTCTAGTGATGGGGTTAAAATATACACATCATCCATTCACGTTTGAAAATATGTAAGGATAATTTATTAGACAAGCTAAACAACTATCATTTGAAGGAAAATCAAATTTTATTGGAAGGAATCAGACCATAAAGTCAAAGGAAGAAACCTCATACCTATAGAATGCCATTCTACTTGAAGCCGAATGAATTCACTGAACCATCAATTATGGGCGAAATAATTTATAAATCTTGTCAGAATTCGCTGGCATTATTGTTATTGCTATTTTATATGAATCGTAAATAATTTCTTCTTCTTCTTCTGTTATAATTTTCATTTTATTTTCTCAAGGTTATATCTTTTTCTATATTTTCCATGTGCACTTGAAATTCAAAAGGTTTCATCAAAGATAGAGATAATAAAATTCAATTTAATGTTTTGCTTTTTTGTGTAGAATTTATATTTGGATAGGTATATTTATGGACAATTATGATCTAGAAAGTAATTGAATACTTTGAATGATAATAAAGATGGTGGAATAATTTAGTTAGGCAGAAAACACACCCATACAGAAAAAAATATAAATATACATTTTTTAAATAAGAAATTGGCTACAAATCTAAAGAAAACATTAGATACAAGTGCTTGTTAGCTTTTGTAGATAAAATGATAGTTGTAACAATAAATCAGATGATTTAGTTGAGTTACTTTGCTTTCCACCAGGATACGATTCCTTTTTCATATTGTAATAAGTCAAGAGAGATGTTAAGGACTTCTTTTTACGATGAGTCAATCTCGCTAAAATTATTCATTTATCCAAACTATAATGTTTAAGCAACAATATAAATTAATTTACTATATAAAAGACATTGCTATAAGTTATGACTATGAGGTTATTAATTTTTATGAAGATGCTTTCAGTTGGGAAGTTTTAAGCTCAAAAATAAACGCAACACTTCAAATATATTCTTACTCAACGTATAATATCCTCGTCACAAATTAAAATGATTATGTTCGAAAAATTGCATTTTCAGCTATATTATCAAAAGTAGTATTTTTAACGCTGGGAATAAATTTGACTGATTTGATATTATTTCTTATTTTGTTTATATTTTATTAACGATCTTGATAAGAAATTGTGTCTTATGTTTCTATGCAGAAGGCTCCTGGACAAATTCAAGTAATATATCGCTGAATTTACTACTAGACACTTACTTTCCTGGTATTTTTCTAAACCGAAACTTGCAACAATCATTTTCGTTGAAGTTCAAATACAACATATCCACAAGGTTTGATCACAAGGGACAAGCTCCAATGGGCTTTCAACTGCTTCAACCCATTTAAATCTGCAGGAACAGATGGAATATTACCAGCCGAGTTACAAAAGACTTCTAAAATAATTGCACCAATCCTTGAGGCAATTTTTTACCAGCTGTCTTTACCTGGTTCATGTTCCCTAAGCATGAAGAAAAGTGAAAGTTGTTTTTATACCCAAATCCTAAAGATCTACGACCTATAAGTCTATCATCATTCCTTCTTAAGACCTTGGAAAGATTGATTGATATCCATTTAAGGGCACGTATCGATACAAGACTCCTATCTTCGTCTCAACATGGCTACTGTAAAGGTTAATCGGTGGAAACAGCGTTACACACCTTAGTACGCACCATCGATTATTTCCTCCATCATAAAGAGTTCACTATGGTTGCTTTCCTTGACATTGAAGGTGCCTTTAACAACGTGGACACATCTGCACTAATATTTCTAAACGTATAGAGTTAGCTTCGGGAGTTAATAAATTTAATGCTGACTAATAGAATAATTAACTCAAAACTGGGCAACTGTTCTAGTAGACGATTCGTTAGAAGAGGGACACCGCAAGGTGGTGTTCTATCCCCTCTCCTCTGAAACCTAGTGGTGGATGAAATCCTAACTAGTCTAGATGCATAGGGTTTCAGGGTGATCGCCTATGTGGACGTTGCTATAGCAGTTTCGGAAAGCATCTTAACGCCTTACAAAAATATTTAAAAAAATGCCTTTGATAGACTAATACTCTGGATCCAAAAAAGCTACTGTAGCTCTATTTTCTTGCGAAATAACTATTGGTAATAAATGGGGCTTAAAACCCACAATCACGCATTGGTTATACCCAATACCCAACGGTAATTAGACCTATTTAATTGTACGGTGTGGTAGTATGGAGGACTGCTTAAGAGAAAGCTATAAACCACTACAAATTAAATAAAGTCCAATGTTCAACTTGAATATGTATAAGTGGATCGCTTTACACGACCCCATCTGCAGGACTGGGTACCCTACTCTACCTCACACCTCTTGATATATTTAGAAAACAAGCTCTGCTATTCAAAGCTTCGTCGCAGTGGATTAAGGTATTTAGAATCGATTCCAAAGCACACAGACTACACCATCCCTAAACTGCAATTCGACAGAAACTTCCAGATTTCTATACCTTCCAGATATTTCTAGAACGAAGATTTAAAGCGATCAAGGTGCTTGCTATCTCTAAGCAGATCCAAAATGATCTCGATAATAGGTGTCATAACCGGACTCTGTCTTATAGGTCTTATAGGAAAGCACGCCATGTGGCTAGACGTATTCCAAAATGACTTTTGCAGAAGCTGTATGTGCAAGGTAGAGGAGGAAACAGTTCTTCGCCTTCTCGCATGTATAGTGTACATGCACTGCGATAGGTCAAAAACGCAGGAATTACCTTGGAGAATTTGAGGCTTTTTTGACCACTTTTTGACACATATTGGGCGGTATCTTAACTATAGGTTGAAGAATGTTGGTT
Organism: Eupeodes corollae; assembly: GCF_945859685.1. NCBI lineage: Eukaryota > Metazoa > Arthropoda > Insecta > Diptera > Syrphidae > Eupeodes > Eupeodes corollae. The sequence goes on from NC_079147.1 coordinate 40,271,680, forward strand.
TTTAAATGCTCAAGAGTTAAAAGTTTTCGGCATAAATAAAGTTAATTTCGCCACAACAAGAAATTACGCGGCCAGGAATTGTCTCTTGCAATGAAGCCATATTCGCTCGAGTTGCGTGGCATGTGGCACCGTCTTGTTGAAACCACATATTCTTCAAGTAGTATTCTTCAATAGCAGGTAAGAAAAGGTCGTTTTTTATATAACCACAACGCTCTGAAATGACGGTGACAGGCGTTCCATCGTGGTTTTCAAAGAAGTAAGGTCCATTCACACCTCCGGACCAAAAAATGCACCAAACACTGACTTTTTGTGTATGTAATGGCCTCTCTTCAATTACTTGAGGATTCTTAGAACCGCAAATACTACAATTCTGTTTGTTACATACCCAATGATTGAGAAATGTGCTTCGTTCGTGAAGAAAATTTGGTTTGAAAAATAGCCGTCCGCCGCCTGTTGTTCAAGCACCCATTCGCCATCTCAACGACCTGACGATGTGAACGGTCAGCTGGCTTCAGTTGTTGTGTAAGCTGGACTTTATATAGATTTGGTGTAGATCCAACCGCAAAATACTCCATAATGTGCCGTAAGACAATTCTAGTTCCAGAGAACTACGAGAAATCGCCATTTTGCTGTCTTCGGCAACATTTTTATTTAGAGCATCGATATTTTCAGTGGTACGAGCGAAACGAAGATGCACGCACAACCCTTAAAATATCTGTAATCAATCCAGTCCAAGCTTGAATAGTTGGACGATTGTGTAAGTCATGAACTTCTTATAAAGCATGATGTGCGGCTGTTGCAGAATCACCATTTTTGTAGTAGGTTTTAACAATTTGTATGTGTTCTGCGATTGTTTGTTAAGCGATCCATTTATGTAAATGTCAGACTTTCAACTGTAAACAAAAAAATGTTTCAAGAACTGAGTTTGACATATGACAGAATTCCAGCTCTATTCTTCTGAAACCGTTAAATGGATAACCCTCTGCCTTTGCATTAAAATCTGTGTATCACTATTAACACCGACACGCACATAAATTTGTATGAAAAACATGGATTAGATTCTTAGGACCTTGAAACGTCGAAAAATGTTAAAATTGTCAACTTGACAAATTAAGACCGATAACAATAACTTCAAATTCAACAGAAAGTTAATAAACATCACTTAAGGACACGTGGTATGATTTTAAAAATACCCATAAATAAAATAGTCCTTGAAAATGGTCAAGATGGTAAGGATAAAGTTTATCTGAGGTAAATAAAGACAGCCAAGCCATTTGTTCTTTTTTGTATTGTCTAAAAATAAAGACCCAGTTGAATTGATTGCAATAAATTGGTTGCATCCTGTTCCTGACACTTTCAAGTCTCCTTTAGTGCAAATATTTACGTTTTTGTTAGATTGTTTTTTTCTTGTTTGTATTTAAGATAGATAGATACCACTTTCCTACTTGAAATGTATCTTTCAATCTCAATACAAAGTTATCTAAGCTAAGAACGAAATAAATAAACATCGGGATGGCGCAGAAGTTTCGATACAATCTTAAAAATATCTGAAAAGTATTTTAGACCACTGATGCTTTGATAGAAACTTAAATTAAAACCAATTATGGATTTCTTCAGCCCACATTCATAATGAAGTACTTCATTATAAATATACCAACTTTTGTTAATTTAATGAATTTACTATTTAGTGATTGGATGAAACCAAACAAAAATTGGAAGAATTCAGCTTAAATTTGGCTTAAACGTAAGTTGAAGAATACCTGTATGCTTTTGGCGTATGTATCCCAAAAGACATTTGTTTTTTATTTTTTAACTAGTGTTTTGGACCACCCTATTCGATTGATAATTATTTCAAGTGATGAAGGTGAGGTGTACCTTATTCGAAAAAGCATTAGCTAAAATAATTTCTACTTGATAAAGACAAAACCTTTCAATAAACAAGATTCATAGATTCCTTGCCTAAGCCGAATGAACGATATAATGTTTTTAAAGTACTTGTACATATCTCTTATGTGCAACTTACTAATTTAATGAGGTAAGGAAGAAACATTTAATTGAGGACTGGACTCTGTGTTTATTTAAAGAGATAAAGAGTAATCCTTTAAGCTCATTGAAGTTGGAACATAAGTATGTATAAATGAGCACTCTTCACTTCACTCCTCGCCAGGTTAATGATTTAAAATTGTGATTAAACTAGAAACCATTTGTTCAACTTTAAAATAATTTCTTAAGGACTTATATGTTAACCAGTGATAAAATGTATTGAACATCTTGAACAGTTAATTTAAGAATTTCATGTAATTTTAACTTTATTTCAATATTTGACTAAAAATTCGTTTTGAAGTACGTTGTTCAACGATTGAACATGATAATTGTAGCATTCTACAAGTATTTGAAGTATGTCTCCACTTATATTTTTCACAAGCAATTACATATGTAAGTTCTGGACTTATATTATTAAGTTTTATTTCAAACAACCTTGCTAGAAATTTCTCAACACTTCAAAACTTTATTTAAAATTTGAAATTAAATTACGTCTTGTTAGATAAAGATAAATGCGGAATTGTGGGGTATATAGTTTGAAACAATCGAAAACATTTGCTTTATAAAGTATAGTCCAAATTCCAAACTTATGTAGAAAGCTTTATTAATGCGCCCTAAAATCATAATACATTATTTAAACACATATCGGAATACAGTCTATTTATTCATAAAAAATATTAAAATTCATATTTCTGTTCTCCAATGTCACACTGCAAAGTTCAAAAATTTAACTTCTAGAACTATTTCATTTAGTGTTCCGAAATTTGTACAATGTTTAAAGAAGTCTTGAATCTAAAATATGTTTAAGTAATTACATTTTATGAGCTAATTTCGTATCCGAACTGAGATTTTAGTTATCTGCTTAATTAATTTAATTTTTTAAACTGTATATTTATGAAAAAAAATAAATTGGGTATAGTGCGAAATTCCTTTGAGAACTAGGGCCTAGTGACTTACCACCTTCAACCATTCCTGTGTGCGAGTCCTCTTGTCAGGGATGGAGGGGCGCTACTGTTTTAAGTCAAATCCGAACGGCAAATTTGAGAAACCACTTTTCATGACAAGAATTTGTCAATTCCTCGCAAGAGGCAGCACCCGTGAAAAATACTTTAGATGGCATAGGCAACCCAACCCAACTGTATTTTTATAGTTGTACTTATTTCAAAAACTTGGTGTTACAGTTTTGTCGTAGAATTTTTGGAAAATTTTGAAAAATATTGGAAATATTTAAAGTGCATATTATAAAAACAAAGTAGCTGCTTTTTTAAAAAATATGTTTGTTTTTAATGTCGAATGAAACAAAATTTAAGAATCATTGGCATTTCACTAAAAAACAACATTATGGGTTAATGTTGATCCATTGTTTAAAACTTTTTAAAATACCCAGAGGAAGATATTGTAATCATTATGATATCTTAAGTACCATAGAATCTACATCAAGGATTTGTAGAGATACGTCATCGTATCGGCCTGCGCATCATCGTTTCGCTCGTACCACTGAAATATGTGCGCAAGCCCCCACAGAAGAGAAAGACTACAACACCAAAGATATGTTCTTCGATCTCCTACACAAAACATATGAGCAGTGTCCTAGCTACGATATTAAAATACTCCTGGGCGATTTTAATGCCAAGCTAGGAAGGGAAGACATCTTTGGTGGAATAATCGGGAAGAACAGCCTGCACGACAACACTTCCGACAATGGATTCAGGCTCATAGATTTTGCTGCGGGGCGAAACGTCATGGTAGCCAGTACGCGTTTTCCACACCTCAACATCCACAAAGGAACTTGGACTTCTCCAGATCAATCTACCGTCAACCAGATTGACCATATTGCGATCGACGCCAGACACGCTTCCAGCATTATGGATGTACGAACTTTCCGAGGAGCTAACATCGACTCGGACCACTACCTCGTTGTAGCCAGGGTAGCACTTCGGATTTCCAGACCCAAGGCAAAACAGGGAGGTGCTGGGAGAAGATACAACGTCGAACGGCTACAATCGCCAGAGATCGCCAAATCCTTTTCCGACCGAGTGACAAGTAACCTCTCTCGAAGTTCTCTGCCGCCAACACAATGTATCGAAAACCAGTGGCAACATTGCCAAGATGCAATCAGAGAAGCCGCCTCTGATGTGCTGGGTTTCAAACAGCCACCAACAAGGAACCCCTGGTTTGATGAGGAATGTCGGCAGGCAAATGCAGCCAAACAACAGGCACGCAAAGCGGCGCTGCATAAAAGGACGAGAGCTGCTCGTGAGCTCTATGAGCAGAAGAGGCGAGAGGAACGCCGACTTTTCAGAAGGAAAAAGAGAGGTCATGGGAAGCGTGCCGTCGAAGATGTTGAGAAGTATAAAAGCAGGAATGAGGTTCGAAAGGTGAAACGAAATTCACAGGTACATAAACCTAGAACCGAAGGCTGCAAAGACGAAAGTGGAAACATCATAGTGGAACCGCAGTCAATGCTGAGGATATGGAAGTACCACTTCTGCAGACTGTATAACGGCGACGAAGAACTGAATTCCGCTGTCAGGCCGGATGATCCATTCAACATAGACGACGAAAGCCGTCCTCCCAACTTAGACGAAGTAAAGATCTAACAAACTGAAGTCTAACAAAGCCGCTGCTTGAGCGGATGGCTTGAATGCCAAGCTCTTTAAAGCAGCTGGAGATAAGTTGGTTAGGAGCATGCACCAACTTATCTGTAAGATATGGTCGGAAGAAAGCATGCCCGATGAATGGAACCTCAGTACTGTTTGCCCGATCCTGAAAAAGGAGACCCTCTAAACCGCACCAACTATAGAGGAATAAGTCTACTTAACATCGCCTATAAAATCTTCTCTGCCGTAATATGTGAACGTCTAAAACCCATCGTCAACAACCTGATAGGTCCTTATCAGTGTGGTTTTAGACCAGGAAAGTCCACAGTTGATCAAATATTCACATTACGGCAGATCCTGAAAAAACCCAAGAACACCAAATCGACACCCACCCTCTTTTCATCGATTTCAAGGCCGCATATGACAGCATCTACAGGACGAGGTGTACAGAGCCATGTCTAATTTTGGCATCCCTGCCAAACTCGTCCGTTTGTTCAGGATGACCATGGAGAATTCACGCTGCTCCATAAAGGTTGGAAACGACTTAACAGAACTATGATGCGCTGTCATGTGATTTTTTTAACATCGTACTTGAAAGAATAGTGCAGAGCTCACACGTCAACTCTAGAGGCACTATCTTTCAAAAGTCTATCCAATTACTGGCATATGCTGATGACATTGACATAATCGGAAGAACACAGCGTGATGTCAATGGGGCTTATGTAAGTATTCAGGCAGAGGCGGCAAAAATGGGTTTAGCGGTTAAAGAGGGCAAAACAAAATACATGCTATCGTCTAGAAAGGACATACAACACTGACGTTTTGGTCAAAACGTCACAATCGACAGACGTAACTTTGAGGTAGTCAAGGACTTAGTCTTCCTAGACTCCGCTGTAAACGCAGAAAACAACACCAGCGCTGAGATCAAACGCAGAATAACTCTTGCTAACCGCTGTTTCTTTGGACTAAGAAAGCAAGTGGTAAAGTCCTCTCTCGAGGGACCAAAGTGTTGCTTTATAAGACCCTTATCATCCCCGTCCTGCTATACGGTGCAGAAGCATGGACTATGACAAAAGCGGATGAAAGCACCTTGGGTCGCTTCGAGATAAAAGTTCTTCGTGTGATCTACGGTCCCGTACGCGTAGGACGTGCTGTACGGGCTGTACAGCGACGTAGACTTAGCCAGAAGGGTAAAAGTCCAACGACTAAGATGGCTGGGTCACGTGGAGCGTATGGAAACCAATGCTCCGGCCTTGAAAGTCTTCGAATCCTCACCCACAGGACAGAGCAGTAGAGGAACACTGCGGATCAGGTGGCGCGCACAAGTGGAAGGTGACCTCACCCAACTTGGAGCGCGAAACTGGAGTCATCTAGCTAGGGACCGGGCTAGATGGAGAAGTTTGTTGGGTGAGGCCCTAGTTCACACAGGACTGTAGCGCCACATTAAGTAAGTAAGTATTGGCAGTAACTTATGCTGCAAAATAGGTCTCAATGATATATTAAATATATAAGCAAGTAGCATTAAAACCTGTCACAACAATCAAATCGAAGCTTGTAAATTACGAACTTGCGGTTCTTTCTTTTTCAACATTAGCTTTGCTTAGTAACAAGTCACAGCGGTGTACCCGAAAAAAAGAAAGCTAATGAGCTAACGTGGATTGGTACAACGCTGAACCATAGACACCTCAATCTGTGAATTAAAGTACACGGAAGACACTATAACAAATAAATGAAAGATTGAAGGATATTGAAACCTGTGCCTGGCCAGGAAGTTATAGTCGCTCGATGATGCCTGGACAAAAAATCTTTATGACTGCTTGTAAGCATAATAATAGGTCACAACCTGCTGGGTGAACATCATATAAAGAAAATGCACCTTGACTCCGATGACATGTGAAGAGGATGCAGTGATGAGAAAGAACAAGAAAACACAATCCAGATTTATTCAACATACGAAACAAATTCTTTAAAATCTTGGAGAAATGTATTTTAAGAAGCTTATTATGCTTCAGAAAGAAACATAGGTTTAGTCATTTATTAAGGTTCAGTACTTTAGAATATCACAAAAATCTGCCAGTCTTTCAACCCAACTTATTCTCTACATTAAACAAATAAAACATAATACTCGCGTCTTACAAAATGCTAATCAATTTACCCTTGAGTCCAATTTCTATTTTACAGTAAAGTAGAGATATTGACTTTTTAGCCGTACTTCACGAATGTGAAATGTTTGCTTATCATTAAAAACAACTCATTCTCATTCATATCAAAACGAAACTTCTTATTCCAAAACACAAATTTTAACTAATTCCCCTAATGTTCTAAGTCTCACATTTCCTTCCAACAAAAGAAAACAATAATTTTAACTGTAAATTGTAATTGTTTATCGTTTGTTTTTCTTCTAGTATGGATTTGTAAATTACGCTCTGGAATTGTTGGTCCTAAAGCACTTTGGCGAATCAATATGGGAACAAATAAAGTAAGTTTCTTCTAACATCAAAATATCATTACTTTTTTGTTCTATTTTTTCAAAAGTATCAATTTTAGCCAAAACCAAAACGTGATGAAAAGGCATCATTCTATAAATAAGGCGCCTCAATTGTATTTTACTTACTCAAACTCCACCTGGTACAGTTTCCAAACTTCTTTTATTTTTTTATTTGATAAACTTGATGGCTTTGAATTTGCTTTGCAATAAATTACTTTAACGGAATATATATATATAAGTATATATCAAACAGTCCCTATCTTCTTTTAACTTATAAACGTATTTGGGAATGGGAACAATAGATAAATCTATATGTTTACTTGGAGCTAAAGTGGGGTTTTTTGGGGAGTAGTAAATTATCTTGTGTCTGAAAGGTTCTGGTTCTGTTTGATGTTTTGATTTGGGGAAGAAAAGTGCTTTCGCTTTCCTTCTTTTATTGTTGTTGTTTGTTTGGTTGCTTATATAGAACGTCTTAGACAGTCGAAAAACGATGCGTCAAACGACGACGCCATAATGGCGACTTGTCAAAGTCAAGTGGACCGAAAAAAAAATACAAAAATATTTTATTCAATAAATTAAGAATTGATAGTCGTTAAATCTTAAATGTATTTTTGTTGTTCTTATTTTTCGGCCTTGATGTTGATTGACATTTGATAACACTCATTATTGACATTTTGTTTATATTTATTTTTTTTGCGTCAAGACACGAAAACATATTAAACTTTAAGTTTTCATCAAAAATCAAAGAGTCTTTTTCTTGGAATTTCATAAGATTTAATTTAAGGGCCATTCATTTCGTGATTTTAATTAAATAACGCTGGCATTTGACATCTGTCAAACTCGGCTGTCATTTGAAATGTCATCATATTAGTTATAAATGGTGTTTTTTATTTAATGGAGGTATATAATTTTGAAATGGAATCAAACAAAGATGAGTTTTGTTTAAATGGACATGAAAAATGATTTATTCAAAAAATAATCTTCCGAGATTATAATTCAAATATAATTTTTAGGTTATGTCCGCTATGGCTATGGCTATAGACAAAATTTTCGATGACTTTTTCCAACATTTGTGTCCGTATATCTGTAAAATCATGAAGAATGTTGTCCTCCAAACTGTCACATATCCCAACAGAATATAATGAAGCGGTCTTTAATAGCAAGATCTTGGAGGCTGATTCATGGGACTTTATCGTGCAAATAAGCTATTATCAATAATTTCCTTTAATAAATCAATTGTGGCATGATATGTGAAACGTGGTCCGTTTTATTGAAACCACGGCTTCCGCACATCATAGTTGTTCAGTTGATGAACTAAAAAGTCAGTAGGTTTAAATATTGACATATAACTTCAACAAAAAGTAAGTTTTATCGCTTTATAAAATTCCCTTATGAAAATTGTGATCGACAACTACCTTGCTAAGTGATCCTGTGCTTCAATTCTTAAAATGTCACACCAAAATAAAAATAAATTACCTGACAGCTGACGAAATGATCACCAGTTGAAATAGTATTAAAAAAATAAAGTTTTATCATCACCATCATTGCCTTCAGAACCGGGATTTGGTCCGCCCTCATAAAACAAGTCCCTCCATTTATCCCAATCGCTATAATGACAAGGCTTGCTGGTCTATGCTATCTCCTTAGAGTAAGTATGGTCTGCCAGAATGTCACCTATAAAATGTACTATAACGGACCTTACAAGCTTGATCCTCTTCGCTCATATGAGCTGGATGTCCAGTCCATCGGAGTCTATCGAGCTTAATTATTGTTACAATATCAGCTTACAGCGTCTACGGACTCGTCCTTCCTTATATAAGGGGCCAACCATTCTCCGCAAGACCATTCTCTCGAACGTTCTTTTAAGGTCGGAGTGTCTTTTTCTAAGCATCCGGGTCTCAGATACTGGCAAACCATCGTTGGTTTCTTGATTCTTTGAAATATTGAATAAGGCACTGTTGGGTTTTAGAAACTGCTCGTGTTTTTTGTACCGGTAGCTTATATTGACACAAGGTATTTGAAACTTCAAACCACTAATAGATTTACCAATAGGTTTTCCTTCACTAATGTGCAGCCACAGCTATTATAACTTGGCTTGTTGTATTGGTCTTGATCAACCTATACCTAGATATCTCAATTTGTTTTGGATGCCAAATTTTCTCATGGTTTTGTAAAGTTCTAAACTGGCTATGCTATCGTAGCCGTTCATAAGCAGATGGTTAGTTGAAATATTAAATTCTTGACATTTTTTCCTAATTGTAACAATTTGACCAGTTGTTGATTTTCCTGGGATAAACCCGAATTAATATTTCCCGATGATAGTTTTAGCGTATGAGGCTATCCGATCTTGTAGGATAGACGAGAGTATCTTATAGCCGGTACTCAACAACACGATACCTCTACAGTTGTTGCACGTTGTGACGTCTCCTTTCTTGTTTATAATATTTCACCAGTCTTGTCATTTCTTCAAGTTCCCATACGTGCAATATAATTTAGTGAATTGGCGGAAGCCATGTTGAAACAGCTCACCTGATATGTCATCGGCTCCTGGGGTTTTGTTTTGTTTGAGCTTCTTCACAGCCTTCTTGACCTCTTCTAAGGTATATAAACACGTGGTCAATCTGGTTTCGAGTAATTCCATCAGGTAAACCCAGGTGGCTTCATATAGACATCTTCAGGCGGGAACCTGGTACTCGCAACGACCATTCTTAAACTCGAAGTCCGTTGTCATTAGTGTTCTCATACAAACTATGGGCGCCTGTATATAAATTCTTAGAATGACCTTAAGAGTATAACTTGCACAGGCATTAAGTACCATTTTGACATGTTTCTAGTAATTTTTTTTCTATTCGTCAGGGCATTCCACCGTAGGTCCGTGAATGTTTGCACGCGAAATGTGCATAGCCTTTCGTTTTTAGCGTTTAAGCCGATAATTGTAGACTTCACTTATTCGCTGACTAGGAAGCCGAGCAAATGGTGTTTTGTATGACAGCTGTTGTATGCGTCATATTCTTTCTTCTGTAAAACGCCCTTCCTTGTCCTTCGTATTTCTTGTATCGCAGTTATATGAGCCTTGAACATTGAAATGGTATCGGTTAGCTGCTCGAGCTCTATAGAATTATCTTACGTTCTATGAGATAAATTGTTGTACCCTTTTTGTTTATACAGATGGCTCAAAAACCAAAGAAGGGGTTGGTGGAGGTGTGTACTCTGAACGACTGAAATTAAGTCTCTCATTCCGCCTTCCCAATCATTGTAGCTTGTTCCAGGCGGAACTTTTGGCGATTAACGAAGTCTTGTATTGGCTCAAAGAAAACGTGATATCAACATCTGATATCCTTATTTTCTCCGACAGCCAGGCCGCTTTCAAATCTCTGGACTCTGTCTCTACAAACACTATAACAGTCCATAACTGTCGATCATCTCTAATGGAGATGGCGCAACAGTTTAATATGCACCTTTGCTGGGTGCCGGGCCATAGATACATTCCAGGTAACTGTCTCTATGGCCCGCTTATAAGGCAGATGAACTCGCCAGGAACGGTACAGTACAGCCCATCCTACCACGTTTGGCAAGTACTGGCATACCAATCGCTACTTGTAAACTGTTGCTAATGCAAGACGCTGCGAGGAGGGCAGGCACCAGGTGGAACAACATCTCCACGTGTCAAGCCACAAAAAACATCTGGCCAACACTGGATATAAAACGTTCAAGGTGCTTGCTCTCTCTAAGCAGACCGCATATAAAGTCGATAATAGGTGTTATAACCGGACACTCTCTAATAGGAAAACACGCCACGAGACTAGGCGTATTCTCAAATGACTTTTGCAGAAGCTGTATGGACGAGGAAGAGGAAGAGGAAGAAACGGTTCTTCATCTTCTCTATATAGTGTACATGCCCTGCTCTAGCTCGAAAACGCAAGAATTACCTAGGAGAATTCTTCTTTAACAATCTAAACGATCTAAATCATATCGGTATAATCAGCCTCTCACATTTCGTAAGGGACTCAAGCTGGTTCCATTGAGCTTAGGAGGAAGCCTCTAGATTCATGTGGTATCACAATGGCCCATTAAACCAGCCTAAGTGTGTCCGTTTCCATCTTGGACAGCCAATATAACCTAACCTTACCTAACCCTTTTTGTTGCTGTGATTAGCGTTGTGAAGTCGGTCCATTTCTGACAAATTATCAGCCTATCGCCAACCTAAAGTAATAGCTAAACTATAGAAGCCAAACCTTTTGGGGTTTGTCCTAGCAGCATCCGCCGCGAAGAGGCTTTATCCACATTTTCATCAGTCTTAAATAGTTGCGGGACGTGCATATTTTCGTAAGCTACATGTTATTCGTCTTATTCGGCTGATGGCTGACCGCCAACTTAAAGTTCTATACCTCTCAAAAATACCCTTTAGGATTGCAATCTACGATGCTAAATCGGTTAACAAGCGAAAAACGGTTCATATCATAGCCACTTTTCGACCATCAGGCGATGATTCATAAATTTATATTAAAATTGTATCGCTGTTTGTTGTTTTAAGACCTTACGATCTTAACCGAGAATCATTTATAAAAATAAACAAATACCAAATGCGATAGTGATTAAATGAAACACTTTTTAAATTATTTACTCTTAACTTAAAAAACTACAATTTAGTAAATATTTTCATAAGAAAAGCTTGTCAAACACAACTTTCCCTATAAGATGGTGTTGGTTTTTCTGTTAACAGCTGAGACTCATTTTCAAAAGAAAATTCTTGAAGTATTTTCTTTGAATGTCCTCTTTAAGGACTCGTTAATGCAAACAAAAAATTCTTGATGTTGACAGGCAAACATTTGTATTCTTCTTCCAACTCTAACCACTAACTTCTCATATTTAATTCTGTTTTGAAAATATTTTTTCTTCTGAAATATGATTTCGAACATTATGTCACATTATGCCATACGCACAGCACAGCTACAGAAACAGAATCGGAACGTATATCATTACGAATAATTCTCTATTATAATCCCCTCAAATCACAATGTTAAATCCCTTAATTAACCTCAGCTCAACTTGCCACAATAATATTTTATATGTAGATAGATATAATAATGAGAAATATGGAATAACACCGAAATCTGTTAAGCCTGACAAAAAATCGACCACTAAAATGCTTCAGACTAATTAAATATTAAACAATGACATGTGGGTTGGTCATTGGTTAGGACAGGGGACAGGACAGTGGGTGAGTATAGAGTAGTTTTGGGGGATTATAATTGTTTTGAAAATGTTTTTGATATTATTTTATCTAAAAACAAAACACAAATAATATTGGATTCAATTGTATAAAATAATGCGTTAGTGGTATTCTATATGAATGTAATAATGATTATACTTAGGAAAAGAGCTTTTTTTTCGTCCTTGTTTTGGCCTAATTAATTGACAATTTCGGTTTGGTTTTTAATCAAGCACGACTAATGAATTCGTAAATAACAGCTGGCCATTAAATATTCAGGAAAGAGAACTGAAATACATATCAATTTTGAATACAATCTCGGTTTGTTGAATTCTTCTTGATTGTTATTATCGTAATTGACATATAATTTATTTATTTACTAAGAAACAAAACTAGTTTGTAAAATAGGTACATTTTAAGCGCTAAAAATGAGTAACATAAACTAAACGATGAGTTATAAGTCAGATGGTTCTGATCTCTACGAGCAATTGCGCAAACTAGTTTTTTAACTATCCGAAGATTCGGCTGTTTTATTACGAAATCTTGGTTGATGGCCTGGCGATTTATGACGTTATCGCAACTCTTAGATCAATATAGATCCATTGTGATACCCCGAAGTATTGAATGTGATTGGAATATGCACTATAGCCACATACGAAATGCTTATTCGTCTTTTCGAAGCGTATGGACAATTTGCTCCTACTTTTATATTCATGTACAGGATTTTTCAACAGAGACGATACAAAAGTAGAGCAACATACACAGCAAACGACGCCATATTTCTTGCCGCTCTTTTGAAATATCTCTTCAATAAAGTTTGCCATTTTATGATGGAAAGATATACGACCCAACAACTAGTCGAAATTATTAAAATTTGCTACCGAAATTCGGAGTCAACGTTAAGAGCGCTACGTCCAATCTATAGTCGTCATAATCGGTCCTAGCAGATCAATAATTGAGCGTCTTGTGGAAAAATTTCAATCCACAGGCACAGTACAAAATGTTACCGTGCCAGTGAAACAAAGAAGTGCCCGTAGTGTCGAGAATATTGCTGCCGCTGGGGCTTGAGTTGCAGAAAGCCCAAAAGTGTTTCTCACACGTCGTTCTCAAGCATTGGGCAGCTCTGTGACATCGTTTTCAAACCACACAAGGTGGTTTATGGCCCGTCGGCGGCGCGCGGCTTCATTGCAGCGTGATGATCAAGACCGGCACGATACTGTCAATAAGGATCGCTACCGTTTAGTGATAACCAAATATTTTTGGCCCCAATTGGATGAAATGGACTCGGAGGTTATATGGTTAAAACAGGGCACCACAAGCTACACAGCGAATATCACAATCAATTTATTGGAAACCAAGTTCGGAGAATACTAGTAGTTTGGTCTTCAACCTATAAGAAATGTGTATCCATTTTTTAGACAACAATGTGAACGTAATTCTTTACTTCAACATCTGCCCATAAAATGTAACCACCCTTTAAAATATAAAGGGGTGATTTTGATTTTCAATAAAACAGAAATTGTTTAGGAAATTATTGTTATTCCTTTTTATTATGATAATATTGCTTTGGTTCAATTATGTAAGACACAATATATCGGCCAAATAATCACTGTGACTTCGGCTGCACATCTCCATCCGAAGGTCCAAATTTGACGATGATTGAGGTTTTATGCCGTTAATGTGCCAATATTTTTCATCCTCTACCTCTTAAACTGTTGCTGGCTTATAAACGTTCACCTTTATTTATTTTTTTTTTCAAATAACTCCAAAGAAAGAAGTCGAATGTTGATAAATCAAATAATCCTGACTGCAAATTGATATCGCCAACAAGCGAGATATCATTTTGGAAAAATACGGCTTAATGATGCCACCCCATAAAACGCACCCAACAGTCACTTTTGTGGGTGCATTGGTTTGACAATCACTCTTGGATTATCATTCGCCCAAATGCGGAAATTCTACTTATTGAAGAATCCACTGAGGTCAAAATGATCTTTTATACAAATTGATCATCCACTGTTGACAATTTTTACCACCATTGACGATGCTTCAAACAGTCAAGAAGCTTTAGATGTAAACGTGTAAATGAAACTCTTTATGCATAATGTTCATCAACGACGAGCGTTGATGGATTTCAGCCACTCTATCGCGAATAGCAGTTCTACAGTATGAGCTGTACGAGCACGCACTGGTGTTTACACATCTCTTACAGACCCGGTTGGCTTAAATTTTTGAGATTTTTCTGATTGTACGTCCAATTGTTTATCTGTTCATGGTTCCAGTTCACCTTAAAATTTAACCATCCTTTAGAAACATTACTCCTATTCTACCATTTCTATCGATTGTCCAGAAATATTGACGTGGATTGAATAGGAAGTTTAAAGGCTGGTTCTTGGCGAATGGATCTCAAGCTATAAAACTGTATTACATGTTAGAGGTGTTATTTTAGAATCCACTGATTTTCTCCTACTCCATTGGAAAAAGCTACGTGAAGTAAGTTACTTTATAAACATAGAAATACTATCGGTAAAAGTATACAGCCTTACCCCATGTTAGGTTTCAAAGTCCTCTAGAAACATTTCTTTAAACAAAACGTCACATTTGTATGTATCATATGTAGCTCTAGTATTTTTAGCAATAACTGCTTGAGGCAAGCCAGATGAATTAGTTAACAAAATTCAATGCTCTCTTTGATAATACCTAAGGTATTGATGTGATCCACAAAGGATCTAGATTAAGTGCGGAATTCTGCTGCTTCTAGCTGGCTGGTTACCTGTTCCAGTAATACTATTAAAAGAACGGTGTGGTATCTTTTTCAATGTTCGATTATCGCAAGTTAATCCTAAAGATCTAAGACCCATAAGTCTATCATCATTCCTTCTTAAAACCTTGGAAAGATTGATTGATATCCATTTAAGGGCAAGAATTAATACAAGACTTCTGTCCTCGTCTTAACATGCCTACTGTATAAAGGTAAGTCCGTGAAAACAGCGTTACACACCTTAGTACGCACCATCGAAAATGCCATCCATCATGAAGAGTTCACTATGGTTGCTTTCCTTAACATCGAAGGTGCCTTTAACAACGTGGACATATCTGCACTTACATCTCTTAGTGTAGAGAGTTCGTTTCGGGAGTTAATTATTAATGCTTACTATCAGAATAATTAACTCAAAATTGTGCAACTCTTCTGGGAGACGATTCATTAATAGAGGGACACCGCAAGGTGGTGTTCTATCCCCTCTCCTATGGAACCTAGTGGTGAATGAAATCCTAACTATTCTGGAAGCGGAGGGTTTCAGAGTGATAGCCTATGCAGACGACGTTGCTATAGCAGTGTCAGGAAAGCATCTTAACTCTTACAAAATGCCTAAGACAAACTAATACTTTTGCTTAATCTCTATACATGGCTGGCTCGAAAACGCAAGAATTACCTAGGAGAATTCTTCTTTAACGATCTAAACGATCTAAATCATATCAGCATAATCAGCCTCTCACGTTTCGTAAGAAACTCAAACTGGTTCAATTGAGCTTAGGAGGAAGCCCCAAGATTCATGTGGTACCACAATGGGCCATTAAACTGGACTAAGTGTGTCCGTTTCCATCTTGGAAAGCCATTTCAACCTAACCAACCTAACCTAGTTAAGAGAAGTCTCTGTTTCAAATACTGCAATAATAAATTGATTGAGGATATGTCTTAAAGTCCAACCTCTTTGTTGTCTTTCAGGGCTGCGATGGCGGAAATAATTTCTTCTTTAGTGGGGGTAGACTGCACGGTCATGGTTTCTGAATTTTAGCAACAATTTTTGTGAAATTATTATTTGAAAAGGCAATGGTGACTTCTTTTTTGATGATTATTTTTGCTTTGAATTACATTTTTGTAGTTAAACTTAAGGTAATTGAAATTTGCAATTAAATTTAATTAGATGTTTAAATTCTTCAATTACAATTTAAAGTAATTGAAAAAATGGAGATGGAGATTTCATCAAAAGCAATTGCAAATAAATTAGTTCTTTATCATTTTTTAACAACTTTGGTACGAATTAGTATAAAGGACTTTCTGTGCGATAAGGCAAATATACTTTATGTTGTGAGTTATCCACTCCGAAGTCTTAAGCTCGTGACCTTCTTAATGGAACATCGACTTTATTGCCTTTTTCATATTTTCTGTCATTTCCCGACATTAATATATTTTATTTGTTTAGCTGATCTTTTTCTAAGAACTTTAGTAAACGCACCTGGGGAATACCCTTACCTTTCTTTTAGTTTCAATTAAAATAATAGTGTCTACCTTTTGAATAAAATTGTTCAATAAAACATTATACAGCTTTATTGATTTATTCGATAACGATTAACAACTCAGGACTAAAACTGATTTTGAAATTTAATCGCTTGTTGCTGACACTATTAGCAAAGCTATCAACTTAATTTCATTAATTATTTATGAAAAAATAAATAGAAGAATTCTTAGTACGAAATTAAAATAGATAAAAGTTCAAACAAATCTAATTTCCGATAAATGGGAGGAGTTGCCAGGCTATGATTTTTGTCTAAATATAAAATAGGTATGGTGGTTATATTATTTACAGGGATTGTTTCATTTGTAAAGGAAATGAATATAAGAAGGTGGAACTTGTCTACGTCATTTGTACATAAAGTCGTTCAAATTCTGTTATGAATTTCCGCAAATAGCTGGGGGGTCATTCCGTAAAACGATAATCGCTAGACGATATCGTTTCGACGATAGTCTCACTTCACGTAAGACGATAATCGTCAAAGTGATATCGTCAAAACGATAGCGTTTACACGATAGCTAAGTATGTATCGTCTGCTATTAATTTCTATTGACAACTAAGCAAATTGAAGCAAAAAAGTTTCGGTGTAGTTTAGTTTTGTTACAAAATGAAAACTCAAAAAAATACAATGAATTCGATTACGCATCTTTGTATAGGTAAAAACAATTAGTAATCTCTCTTAATTGTTGTTAAATAAATAAAACACTTGTAGTTTTGGAATTGCAAAAGAGGACTTTATAATAATATTATAAACAATAAATTTGCCAGACGGTTGTCGTTCTACATATATACATACATTCAATATTAAAATTTGTTGTAACTATTGAAACTTTGGGGGCGTAGGCAACGATTTTTGTATCGCTCTTGCACTAATCCAAATTAGTTTTGGAAACAAAAAATATTCTTGAAGCCAAGTTATGTTCCCTGTGGATAAAATTAAGTCTTCACTTCCTTCCTTGGACCAAATCGGGTTTATTACTGCAGCTAATTTACAAAAATATAAGACATTGAACAAACATTTTCATATTATTGTTTTATCTTCGGCGGCAACAAATGAAAACACAAAAAGTGACAATAACAACAAACATCACAAAATAATTAGTATGTTTATTAACAATACGTTTTTTGCAAATTTTCAAAATTTCCCATAAAGAAAAACCAAGTTTAATAACATTTTCAAGTTATTGAACAAGCATTATCTTTCGTTGAGTTCATTTTGACATTTGGAATATACTCAACGAACTTTTACTGAAAACGATTGAACGAGACGATAGTGATAAAGTTACGTGAACCAAATTATTGACGATATAGTTAATGATAATCGTTTTGACGATTATCGTTTCGAAAATTACGGAATGACTACCCTGATTTTATCATGACTTTTTTTTCAAATTCGGAACTTATTGGATGCTTAGAAATTTTTAGTTCATTTATGGTTATGAAGGTTTTTCATAAGTGCAGTCTTCTGAAACACCTTTAATATACAAAATGGGTAAGGCCTTTTCCATTCTTTCCTTTTTTAAGTAAATTTTTAAATAATCCAAAAGTTGAAGTTTTCTGTTTTTAACTAGAAGAAGATGCTTCATCAAATATTCCTTAAAACATACATTTTTGAAATTTTGTTGATCATGATTATGATGATTATAGTCATCATTGAAATTTGTAAAATTATGAAGAAGACATTTGAAGTGGGTCGAAGAATTACAAATGTCGAAATGCTTTTGCAGAAACGCCAGAACTTATAAGTAGGTCATTGAAGACTTTTTTAGTTATGCAAATAAGGTTCTAAAGAAAATTTGTCGCCAACCTTGACGATATTCAAATTTTTCTAAGTTCTTTTAGTGCGATACTAGTATTGAAGACTGAAATATTTGCTTAGTACTTTGGAGACTCTTAGGAATCTTATGTCTAATTCAAAATAAGGTTTCGTTAAAAATACGAACGAAGACAAATGTTTCAGTTAAAATATTTTCTAGGTGAAATTCATAATATGGTTAAATGTTTTTAGATTTTAAGAACTACATACATTTTTCTATCTATCTAACTTTAAACAAAAAAAACTACAATTTTTATTGCGACAAAAGTTGTGTTATTATTTTTGTGTCTTATCACACATAACCGAAATTGATTAGATTTTATTTTTAGTTTTGCGAACCAAATTGATAATATTTTGTTAGCCCTATTCGAAGCCAAAAGATATAAAACGTCAGTTGTTCTTTGGAATTTCTATCATAGAACCATTCTCCATCAAAATGAAGACAGGTACGAACATAATAAGCTTCTTTGATGCGAATTCTTCAAATTATCAATACTTTTTCGATCTATTTTCTTCTAGCTTTTGCTTTAGTTTTGGTTGTGGCTTTTGTAGCCCTATTCTCATCAGCAGCAGCTGTTTACAGTCATACTGATGGCAAACCAGAATGTACGGCCACAAATGTCAAAACTGGATCGTTCCGTAATAATTTTGATCCTACCAGGTATTGGGTTTGCGAGAAAGTTGGCGAATCAGCTGTGACAGTTGTTTGTCCACAAGAAACTGGATTTTTGGACTCGAAAAAGGCCTGCGTAGGTTGGGATCAGTGGGTTTGGGAAGAACCTTATGATCCACCAACTGCTTAAAAGTGTGTGTTTTGAAATTAAATTGGAATATAACTTTTACATCCCTATGATCTTTGCTTTGGAATTTGAATAAAATAACAAGAAAGTTTATTTTTTGTTTTTGAATATTGTGATACTTAAAATGAGTAAGAAAAGTTATTTGTGCAATTTAGAATATTAAAGAACATTGTGGTAAAAGTTTGATAATTCTTGGACAAAGTTCAAGGTACATGAAAAATATGATGATTATCAATTTCAAGAGGACCCTCAAGCGCCAGATATGGCCACTTTGTGGTAGGAAATCTTGAAATGCTGGTCATTTCAAAAATGCTCTTATCCGTGGAATTTAAAGAGCACCTTTTTGAAAATAGTTAAGTGTAAATAAGTTAAGGTGCTCGAAAACAATTCTGGCACACAGCACGCAAGACTTAAGGTAAACAATCGATAAGTGTTATTCTCAGAAATAATTCTAAACGGGTTGAAAATAGATAACAGTCATTTTTCTTTATTGACAATGTATACAAAAAGAGCCAGCACTTCACTTTGTTTAATTAGATTGATTTAACAAATAGAATAATCCCATAAGATATGTCTTCTATTCGATACAACACCACTTATAACCGAAATAGATATTCAATATCGCTTTCAAGTATGATTTAAGTTTACAAAAGTTTTCTGGAAACAAAAATTACCAACTGATTAGATTTTATTGCAAGTTTTGCGATCCAAGCCGATGATATAAATTGTCATTGATAATCAGAAACTTCCATCACAGAACCATAATTCTCCTTAAAATGAAGACAGGTTCGGATATTCGTAGCTTTTGCTACTAACTTTAGTCAAGGAAAATAATTAATAGTATTCGTTTTTTTCTCTAGCTTTTGCTTTAGTTTTGGTTGCGGCTTTTGTAGCCTTATTCTCATCGGCAGCAGCTCTCTACAGTAATACTAATGGAGAACCAAAGTGTACTGCCAGCAATGTCCAAATTGGAATATTCCGAAATAATTTTGATCCTACAAGATATTGGCTTTGCGACTCAGTTGGTGCAGCCGCTAAGGAAGTTGGGTGTCCAAATGAATCTGGATTTTTGGATTCACAGAAAAAATGTGTTAGTTGGACTGATTGGGTTTGGGAGCAACCCAATGATCCACCAACTGCTTAAAAAGTGATAATTTGTGGTAGTAACTTGAATACAACCACTTGTGATTGTGATTACAGAATTTGAGTAAAATATAAAATAGTGACGATACAATTTTGTTTAATTTTGTGATAATTTGTAAATTTTTAAAATTTTAGTGCGACAGGTTAAAAATTTTCAGTCAAAACCATTTGTGCTAGTTAACAGTCTAACAGTTTGTTCGAAAATTGAAAACGTTTTTGGATACAATGTGTTGATTTGTTCTTGGTCGAACATGTCCGAAGAATAAGTTGATAAATCGTCTTCAAACCAATTTCTTTTTAGTGAAAAAGTGATTGGCCCTTAAATACCTCCCGAAATTAGATTTTAATTTAAGAATTATTAACTCGTTTAATTATTTTGGCAGTTATCATCTTTGAAGCTCCCATTTTTCTAGAGACGAATTTATATAGTGTTCAATTATTAAAAACAATCAATCCGATATCGCAACGTTGTTGGGATTCTGGAAAGTCTTGTTGATATTTTGGTAAATTTTTACAACATTAAATTTGCAAATTTTTATTGTTTAAACATTTTAGTCTTAACAAAAATATTAACTATATATTTCACTGTCTTTAATATCACAAAATTTGGTTAATCGCTGAATTCGTCTAATATGTACGACGTTGTTCAGGAAATAGCTACTCCATTGGTCATCATCTCGACTAAAGCTATAAGATTACTAGTATCAAATGAGGATTAAACGTATCCCCCTTGGGGGAGAGAATCAAGTGGTTTCAAGGTTTCTAATAAATTAACGCTCGTAATGAAAATTTCGAGCATGGATAGTTTTGAGCTTAGATACATCGCTATTATCGATAAAAAGGTGATAAGTCTAGAATTGAAATTTCCAGATCTTAATCAGGATTTTTTTTGCTGAACAAAATTGAATCTATGATTAGTTTCCCAAGCCGAAGGCCACAAAGGTGTTTACTGATTTTAGTGTTGCAGAATTCTTTAAGACACTCATATAATACTTTGGATAATTTCTAAAATAAAGTCATTATCATATCGTGTTTTCAAGTAGATGCCGCTTATACGCTAAATACTTGTCAGGCTCAGCTGTCATTTGAAATAACATAATGAACCTAAGTTCAATCGATTTCCGGAGTTTGCAGAATTGTATGTGATTTACTTCTAAGTTGCGATTAAATATCATTATCATATCTTAGAGGATACATATATGTAAGGTTCCAATAAGGTGATTATATAAGTCACACAAATTGACTTATAAAATTTTTACTGCGTCTGAAGTTTTATGATCGCGTAATTTAACTTTTCGGACCATTTGCCGTGAAAATTCGTAAAACCGGCAAACTTATTATTAAAACAAAATGTTCATACAAATTTATCGCTTTTTGTGTTGAGTTAATAGGATCTGTATTCAAACATTTTTCACGCCATGTTTGACATGGCAAACTTTCCTAGAAATTATGATAGTAAAAAACCGGGTTGAGTAAAACATTTCATATTCGTGATGTGCGACTGAGCAAATATTGTCTTGACATTAACTGCAAAGCTGAGCTCAAAGCAAAATTGATTAATATTCTAGGAAGTTCGAACGGGTGGAATGCATTTGTCTACTTTTTTCTGCATTTTATTTGATATTTGTCAATTTCATTCTAATTTAATTTAATATTATTATTATTATCTTTATTTTTTCTTCACAAAAAAAGTACAGACTGACTTACATTTTAAAGACTTACAAGCATGGCTATTAAGCCGTCTGCCAGTTATATCTAAATTTTAAACATTGAGAGAGAAGTTATTTTTTAGCTGTTATATAATAAAAATTAAGAATTTACAAAATAATTTAGGATTAAGATACTGTGTATGATTAAGTGTGCCAGATTGAACGATTTATTTGATTTGAAAATAACAAATGTTACAGGCTTTTAGTTTAACAAAAACTACTAACATATATCTTGAAATGAATATATGATTGGTATAGTTAAGCTTATTGGTAACTTTTTAGGTTTAATCATTGATATTTAGATACATAAAAAATACATACAAAATGGAAGAGCAGTAAAAGACTTTCAATATCAACAGTGAAACGGGCTTTTAGTTTAGCTAAAACAAAATTATATTAGACTGAACATTACATTAGAATTCCACGCTAGGAAGTGGAAAACATTTTCAATTTGCTTCCCCCAAAGAGAAATTTAGTTTACTCTATAATGATTTAGATTCGGACTCCCTTGCCCGATTGAGAAATGTCTGAAAAATGTTGTCATATATAACAGAAATACAATCGTAAAGTTCATTCCTCCACGTATCTAGATGTAGATATGTTCTGAGGCCAACTCACTCCAATCTTTAAAAGGTGTGTATCTATAACGTAACGCTGTTAGAAGAATCCTTTTCTGCAAATTATTGTTAGATCTTTGCATGACTTTGATTAAATAGTCTGCATTCGCTTTTAGATTCTTTAAAAAAATTGGTGGTAGTCCCGACTCAACGTGTGTGGCATAATTGGGCGTATTAGATGGGAGTCTAAAGATTCGCTTGAAGAAATATCTTTGGATAGTTTCTATTTCGTCTAATTGCATGAAGCCATAAACTTCATATCCATAGCAAAGGCAGTTTTTAACGGTTGAATCAAACACCTGAAATTTCGAAGCCGGATCTATATTTTTCCACATAAAGTTAATAGCTGCTTTTGCTGCTGCCAATTTATCTCTTATATGACTTCGAAAGTTCAAATTGTGTGCTATTGTGAAACCTAGATATTTGACTTCTATATTTTAGCCGCCCAAGTTCCAAGAACGGTCATTACGTGCACTGCAATTATGGTGTCTAAATGTCATGATCTTAGATTTCAATAATGTTTTAACTTGTTAATTTGGAGTTGAAGCGTCACAGGATTATCAGTTAAAATAACAAGGTCATCCGCATAAAGGTGCACCTTGATAACTAGATCACCAAAAAGAACACCACTTGGTATATTATCTTCAATGTCATTTATAAAAAGCGAGAAAACCAAGGGACTCAAAATGCAACCCTGTGGGACACCTGTTTCTGACCTAAATTTTTTCGACGTGTTCATGCCATTTTTAACCACAGCTGTCCTATTTGAGAGAAGTTCCTCATAAATTTTAATAAATTTTGTTGATAAACCGAAACATGAAAGTTTAAATAATAATGAGCTTCTGTTGATCGTATCGAAGGCTGCTTTAAAATCAACAGAAAATGCATAATGATTTGTTTTCTTCTCTATAAAGCGTCTAGCAACACTAGTGAGAGTAAAGATTTGGTCCACTGTGGAGAGATTAGCACGAAACCCAGCTTGGAAACAGCTTATTTTATTATTTCTTTCAGCCCAACTAGCAAATCTTAAGTAAAGAATTTGAGTGAATAGCTTCCGCAGTGAACTAAGGACAGAAATTCCCCTGTAGTTTTTAGGAAGGTTTGGGTCACCCTTTTTAAAAATTGCAGAGATGGATGAAGACCGGAAAGAGTTTAGGATATCTTCCTTATCAAAAATTCTGTTAAACAAAAGTAAAATATGTTCAAGAAATTGTGAGCTGTCTTTCATTTTATTTAACGCAATAAACAGTTCATGCATGGAGAATGGAGCATCTAACTCTTCAATGTGAATGAACGGTAACGCAAAGCTTATAAATATTTGATTTGGTTTCACCAGTAGAGGAGTTTCGAAATACGATGCAATTTGATCAGCCCTAATGCAAATAACAGGCGGCTTATTGCGCCCACTTAAAATACGCACACTAACCCAAAACATTCTAGGATCTCTGCTCTGTACAAGATTTAATGCACAGTTGTTGAGAAAAAGTTGGTTTTTACAGCTGCCTAGAGTTTTAAATGCTTTATTTGACTCCAAATACAAGGATTTGAAAGCCAAATTATTCGTTTTCCTAAAAAGTTTCAAAAACTTGAAAGATTTTTCACTACTTCTCCTACATTCCTCGTCATACCAACTAGATTTAAAAACGCTTCCTCTATTATTTGAATAGATAACTGCTGACTCTCTACTAGTGCTCAATACCAAATCTGTTGCTTCGTCAATTGTGTTTGTAGCCTGATTTGTGATATTAATTGAATGCTAGTTTAAGTTTCTCTTATGAATATCCGATTTATTTCTAATCCAACGTTGTCTGTTGCAACCATTCACATTTCGACGTCGGATATTGCTTTCTTGGTTTTTGAACTAACACGACACACAAATGGGGAGGTAAAGATCCCCTTTTGAATTTAATTTCTAAGGATACACAATCGGACAACGCGTTAAAGTTATTCAGGCTCATTATAAAAATAGATATTTAAATCACTTCGTGATATTTTCAGTTAATTTAATCGTCCAAATGAGAGACAATTGAAAAAATCGTGCAAAGTTTGACGACACCGGGTCTGTAGGAGATGTGAAAACACCACTTGAGAACTAAAGCCTCTTGACCATTTCAAAAGTGGTCAAAATGATGGCAAGAAATTTCAAAAGTGGATGATAAATTTTCTTGAATTGCTGCATTTGGTCGAATGATAATCCATGATTTATTGTCGAGAACAAATGAATTGGTGGGGTTTATGACCTGGCAGCATCATCGCAGTTAGTGTGAACTGTGTTCGCTATCGTGATATGATGACGAACTTTGTATGGCCCGTGTTAAACGACATGTGGTTTCAACAATACGATGCCACTTGCTACACAGCTAACGAAACAAGGACTTTTTTGGCTTATTCAATGATCGTGATATCTGACTTGGTGACGATATCAAATGTTGCAGCAAAGATCATGTTATTTTACATTGTTGGACTTCTTTCCTTTGAGTTTTTTGAAAGGGTGTAAATTGATAAGCCAGTAACGGTTCAAGAGCTAAAGGACAACACAATTGGACATGTTAACGGTGTAGAACTTTAAGTATGCCTCAGCGTCATCGAAAATTTGAACAATCATAGTTGAACATGTCAAAAAATTAAATTTGGTGGAGCAACAGTCCGTTGAGAGTTGTGACCTAGTGACTTACAACTCTCATTAATTCCTGTGTGTGAGTAATGTTGACAGGGATGAAGGTGAATTAGAGTTTTAAGCCGAAACCGAAAGGTTAATTTGAGAAAGTGCTTTAGATGACAAGAAAGGAGGATTAGTCAAGCCCTCGCAAGGTCTCTCGCCTAATTCTTTTTTGGACTTTATCCAAGAAACTTAGCTTGTTATTGGGGTACCTGTCTAAATACGAGAGTTGTACTAAAATATAAGAGGAATGAAGGCTTTTTAGTAAACATTGAAGTCAAAAAAGTGACAAGTATTTGGGGCCTTTCAAAATGAATTCCTTTAATGAATCCTGATAGTAAAAATGGGAAGTCGTATATTAGCTGTAACGTCAGATAGTGTTCAGTTACGAGCCGGTGAATGGTTTTAAAAAATACTAAAATGTATGTCAGATTTGGATTATTTGTGATTAGATTATAAATGTTTTTACTTTTTCGTTCATCAAAACATTGTTATTTTTTTATTTTGCATTTAACATTTATTTTATATCAACCAAACCCTTATCAGCAAAATTTATCAATGAATCAATTAATGCATGGTAAATAAATAAAACGCACTTAGGAAAAGCTTTTATTGTAGTTCTTTAATCATTAAACTGATTTTAGAGCCCTATTTAATCCATATAAACTTCGATAACAACTAAGTGACAATCGGCTCATAAAGGTAATAAAATAATTTAAGAAAACATTTCACTAAATCGTATTTTATTATTTAGATTAATGCAAGTGGAATCCATTTGAATCAATGCCGCAGCAGATAAGACTTAATTAAAATTTGTATTTTTCATATCATTTTGATTGAAACAATTTCAAATTATCAACTCATTTTTATTTTTAATTTGTACTTCCTAATGTCTTATATTGCTGCTGTCTGTGAAAGATATGTTCTTTATCTAAAATGAAGGCACGTTTGAATATTGAATGTTCATTAGGTTAGCAACACTTAAAATGTGTTTTGATAAAATTTGATGTTGTATTTTTATGAAATGATAACCTTGATAGAATTGTATGAATTTATTTGATATCAAAGAGTAAACATTTGTATGCAAGAGAAAAAGGCTGTAGTTTAAGTTCTAAGCTGTTACATATATATATGTCATTCTATATAAGGACAAATTCATCAAACAAGAAATAGTACGTATACGCCCAGGTTTTCCAATTTAAAATGGCTTTGGATTTTAGACAGAATTAAACATACAGTGGGAATGTTTTATTTGTCAAACTGTATTTAAATTCAAGAAAACTCAGCAAGACCGTTATAATGGAAGTACCCATGTAGAAATGTTGGTGAACACCAAATGTAAATAAGAACTTCTGAAGACTCGTCATATTAATTACTGAAGTTTGATGTGGATGTTATGATAGGGTCCAATATTATTTTATTCTAGTCTCCTTAAAATGTACAGTCCCTGGCCATATTATTAGACGCACTTTAGATTTTATGCAAAATTGTAATTTACGGCTATTTAAATCAGGTTTTCGAATTTTGTAATGAATTTAAATTATTTTGTATGCAGAACATAAACTATCTTCTAGAAATAAAGCAACAGATTTGAAGAATTTATTTTAAATTAATATTTATTGTTTTTTATGTTGTTATTTTTGTAATTTTTTTCAATATTTCGTTGAACCTCCTTTTGCTTTAATAAGAGCCTTAATTCTGCGCGGCATACTCTCAATGCATTATTTGACCGTTTCCTGCATTTGTGCGTGGTAATTCCACAAGTGAATTACTCTTTCAATAATTGACCGCATCTTTAGATACTTCTTACTTTGATTTGTAACTAAATTAACTTTATGTGATTGGCAAATTTAAGTTTGCCATACAACGGTACACTAAAAACAGACAAATCATCCAAATAAATAAAATAAATTGCAGAAAGCTCTTAGTTGAACATTTATCGACA